>NW_011895667.1:0-1998 GCF_000151845.1 Pteropus vampyrus | reverse complement strand
CTGCCTCTGGGGACCAGGCTGGTGGCATCAACCTCGCATCAGAGACGGTTCATGCCAAGCCATCGGAGACCCTCACGTGCCAATAAAGGGACCCCCTCTTGCTGGCTGGGTGGCTGGGCTCACCATGCAGGGGACGGGAGGGAAGTTTGCCCCCAGAGGGAACGCAATGTCAAGGCCACATCCCTTTAAAACACCCTGGGGGCAACCCTTCCTGGCCATCTGGACCAGTCAAGGTGGCCGCCGCTGTACGAGGCCACCAGAGGGACAGTGAGCCTGAGCTCACTGGTCCAGTCATACGCACCTCCTCGGCACCCGGCACCCCGTCCTCCTCGGCACCCGGCACCCCGTCCTCCTGGGTAACAGCTGCCCTCAGTGGTGTGCACAGTTCTCCGGGGCTCTCTCCCGCTTCTGCGATCTCCCTCCGCAAAGCTGGTCACCGGCCGGCACAGGCTCGCAGCCCCTTCCGCTTCTAACGCCTCTGGTGACCAGGCTCCTGACGAGCCTGGCTGAGCGCAGTTGCCCAGGAGTAGGGTCCCTGGCAGTGCAGTGAGGCCTAGGGCAGCGGGTAGGAGCTGGAACTTGTCTGCAGGGCTGAGGCCCGGAGGGCAGCGGCCAGGTCACCTGATCACTCCGTCTTGGGGTGGCGGGGGTGTGGGGGGGCGGGGGGAGGCTTCCACAGGTGTTCATTAACACTTGATGCCTGGCTCAGCCTTAAGGGGCTGCTTCGGGTTGGGGCTCCGAACTGCGGGGCCTGCCCCAGGGGAGGGGCATAGAGCAGGCTCCTCCCACTCATGGGAACAGACAGCCAGGGGGGACCTCAGAGGGAAGCACACCCCACTCTGCCCCAAAGCAAAATGGATCTCGGGACAAAGCGCCCTGGGAGCTTCCCTCAGGGGGCTCTCGGCCCCCAGCATCTCGGTCCCAGGGCTGGGCCCCGCCTCGCCCGTGTCTCGGGCAGCCCAAATCCAAGCTAAATTCGTCACGTCCTCTGCGGCATTTCATAGCGTGGTTGCACCCACTGCTCGCCTGTGCCTCGTCCACAGGACTGGCGGCTGCTGGCATCGCCCGGCTCAGCGGGGAGCTTCAGGGCCGTGCCGAGTGACAGAGGGCTGGTCCGCCTCCCCCGCCCCCCACAGCTGCCCCTGCATTCCTGGGGTGCCCCTCCCTCTCCTCCCATCACGGTCACCGGTCCCTGCACGGCCGTGAGAAGTGTCTGATGTGCAGGGCCCCGTTCCTCAGTGGCACACGGGCCGGCTGCGGGAGAGCGAGGTCGTCACACGCGCTGCCGGGCTGCAGGCTGAGAGTCGACGGGACCGGGAGGGGTCCTTCTGCAAGCCGCAGGCTGCCGAGGGCTAGAACGCTCTCGCAGCGGATGAGTCTCTTAGGGAAGAAAAGGCAACGGGGTTAAAATCATCGTCTTTAATCGGAGTCAGAGCCAAGGCCAGGCCCCTGAGGGAGCTGCCCGGGACGCGGCCGCTCCGATGGCACAGAGAGCTGGACACAGTGGGCCCGGCCTTTCACTTTGGGAAAACTGGGACACCCCAGACCGCAGACAGTGTGTGTTAGCGCCAGCCCCTCCCCGACCAGGGGCCTGGCGAACAGAGGAATGGTGAGGGGCTCGTCCCGAAGCAACTGGGGTGGCCTCTTTGCTGGTTCCCTTCTAGGCCCGGGCTGTGCCGGGTGCACTTTGGCCTGAAATGGAAGAACCGGTTCTCTGTACTGGAGCACAGAGGACAGAGACACACAAACCTTTCCTCTCGAGCCGCTCAAAGTGCCGACTCTGGGCGCCTTCATCAGCGACGGTCCTGCCTCCTTAGCTCCCGCCCTGCCTCCCTCCCCCATGCGCAGGCCTGTGCGGTGCTGGCGTGAGCAGGTTTAGGCTCAGAATCCTTCTCAGCTCAGCGCTCTGAACGGCCATCATCAGCGACAGGCAGGCAGGCGAAACCGACCGGCCACCTCGGCGTGAGAGCTCTCAGCAGCAAGTCTAACAGTCAAGGT
>NW_011895666.1:2515-4865 GCF_000151845.1 Pteropus vampyrus | reverse complement strand
AAGCCAAGGGAGGACTTTGTTCTTGTCTTCACATCTCATGTTACATGACTGATCGTGAAACCATACACCCGCACATGCACACACTTGAATACACACACACGGACACACGCACACCTGTACATGTGCTCAGACTCTCAGACGTGAGCCCCAGACCCGGGGAAGAAGCACTTGGAGTGCTCAGGCACCGTGGAATCCTTTCACGTGAGCTATAGTGCTGTGATGGTCTTAATTGAAATCTCTAAAGAACTCTCGTCGTTGACACTATCACCACCCAAAGCTATATTTACATTGTAATGATTCAAGTTACAGTGAAGAAGAAGCAATGCTCAGGCTTCCCATAAAATTTCCAAAAATTAAACCAGGGAAATGGACAATAAATGCCATTCGAAATGGTACCGATGCCACTTAATTGCAAGACAGCCATAAAATAATGGGGCATGAGGTGCTTCCACAATGCCTAATTAGTAAGTGTATGGACATTTTCTTGGAAAAAATGGCAATTACATGGTACAAACAATTAGTAGTCATCATCAGAGGCCCTTTACTGATATTAACTAATTCATCTTCCCCACAACACCCCAGGAGGAGGCAGCACAAGTCCTCATAGAGAGAGAGAGAGAGAGAGAGAGAGAGAGAGAGAGAGAGAGAGAAACAGGCCAAGAGATAAAATGGCAAATCCTCTTCCTGCTTAGCATCTCTAAAGTACAATGTGACACTCTCAACCTAAAAGCCCCCCTGGGGATCCTCAGGCCAGGAGAGAAGGGATTTTTTTCTTAGTGAATAACTGGACCAGGTAATGGGTAAAATTAGCGCACAATTCTTGGCTTCCACCCACCTCCCACTCTCCAGCCATACTTCACATCCTGGCTGTCATGAGAACTCCCCACGCTGAATTGTTGTCACAGGCACACATGTACTCTTGCACACTTCAGCCCTTTCCCTTTTTCTCAGCAAGAAGGCTTTTTGGTTTCAAGCATATTAAAGTAAGAAGTGGGGGGGCAGGGAAAGCTATGCCTCTTTCCATAAAGCCACGCTTATTATGTTAGAACCTGGTCCACCACTTTTGGTTGCAACCCAATAAAGTCTAGAATTACTTCTGGCATGTGATCGATTTGGGTTAGGCGTAAATTTAAAAGAGAGCGAATTATATGTCGTGTGTACTGATTTAAGCCACATTAAAAACTTGCAAATAACCATAAGAAAGGGGAGAATGGAGAGGAACAGGAAGAGGAAGAAGAGAAGGGAGAAGAATAAGATGACAAGGAAGAGGAGGTAAAAGCAAGAGCATGTGTCAGGCATGAAATTCGGCGCTTTATGCCTTTGAGCCTTTAATCTTTATAGCAACACTGTGAAATGGGTATAATTACCATCTCCATCTTAGAGATGAAGAAACTAAAATGTGGACAGGGTACATGGCCTCCCGCAGGTAGTAAAAGGGTGAGCCAGGCCCTGAACCCGTCTCTATTCGATCTGAAATTCTTCGTTTCTTTCACAATCCTGCCTTAATGAATTTCTTTGCTGCTTTCTAACCTACTCCCAGTCAAGTTTACTTCTCTAACAAGGAGCTCTTACGTGAAGACCGGTATCAAGCATTGTGCATGGTATTGGGAATTTTAAAAAATTAAAAATGACAGCAATTCCCCTAATGGTGATCGCAGCCTGGTGTAAAAGCAAGTTCATGAACTATTTGAGTACAACATAGGAAGTGTCATGAGTGACGCATACCCCAAATTGGAACTAGCAGGCAGGTTTCACCTGGATCATCAACTCTGGTTCATTCGTAGTAGCTGGCTGGAATGACTTGAAAAGGATTCGAAAGTGGAATCCAGGCTCAGCCAAGAAAGTGTGCCATTATTGATCAGTAACGTGTACCAGGAGGGGGAGGGAGACGAGTGTGATGTGGGAGGTACTGTGGGAGCCGAGGAGTGCCAATGACCACAGCCTTGGGAGTCAAGGATGACTTCCTATGAGAGGTGATATCTAAGATGACTAAAGGAGGAGCAGAAGACAGGTGGGTGAGGTAGGTAGAGGTGCCGGCGGAGGGGGAGATAGAGTGGTTCTCTGACATAGCAACAGCCTCAGCGAACGGTGTGACAAAAAAAAGAGTGTGTTCAGAAAACTCAGCAGTTGAGGATGACTCAAGTGTGAAGCGCGAGAGGTCAGGGTCGGTATGAAGTTGACAGGTGGACTGGAATCCGGTTGTGTGCGGACCCTTAGTCTCCTCTGGTACACAGCTGATTTGACATTAGAAAAATTAAAAGTCGTACATATGCTCCTTAACAGGGACCAGTTGAGCGTCCCATATACCTAGAAGTGTAGGTAATAGATTACCTGTCCACTTCACATTCAT
>NW_011895666.1:0-2465 GCF_000151845.1 Pteropus vampyrus | reverse complement strand
GTGTGTACTGATTTAAGCCACATTAAAAACTTGCAAATAACCATAAGAAAGGGGAGAATGGAGAGGAACAGGAAGAGGAAGAAGAGAAGGGAGAAGAATAAGATGACAAGGAAGAGGAGGTAAAAGCAAGAGCATGTGTCAGGCATGAAATTCGGCGCTTTATGCCTTTGAGCCTTTAATCTTTATAGCAACACTGTGAAATGGGTATAATTACCATCTCCATCTTAGAGATGAAGAAACTAAAATGTGGAGAGGGTACATGGCCTCCCGCAGGTAGTAAAAGGGTGAGCCAGGCCCTGAACCCGTCTCTATTCGATCTGAAATTCTTCGTTTCTTTCACAATCCTGCCTTAATGAATTTCTTTGCTGCTTTCTAACCTACTCCCAGTCAAGTTTACTTCCCTAACAAGGAGCTCTTACGTGAAGACTGGTATCAAGCATTGTGCATGGTGTTGGGAATTTTAAAAAATTAAAAATGACAGCAATTCCCCTAATGGTGATCGCAGCCTGGTGTAAAAGCAAGTTCATGAACTATTTGAGTACAACATAGGAAGTGTCATGAGTGACGCATACCCCAAATTGGAACTAGCAGGCAGGTTTCACCTGGATCATCAACTCTGGTTCATTCGTAGTAGCTGGCTGGAATGACTTGAAAAGGATTCGAAAGTGGAATCCAGGCTCAGCCAAGAAAGTGTGCCATTATTGATCAGTAACGTGTACCAGGAGGGGGAGGGAGACGAGTGTGATGTGGGAGGTACTGTGGGAGCCGAGGAGTGCCAATGACCACAGCCTTGGGAGTCAAGGATGACTTCCTATGAGAGGTGATATCTAAGATGACTAAAGGAGGAGCAGAAGACAGGTGGGTGAGGTAGGTAGAGGTGCCGCGGAGGAGGAGATAGAGTGGTTCTCTGACATAGCAACAGCCTCAGCGAACGGTGTGACAAAAAAAAGAGTGTGTTCAGAAAACTCAGCAGTTGAGGATGACTCAAGTGTGAAGCGCGAGAGGTCAGGGTCGGTATGAAGTTGACAGGTAGACTGGAATCCGGTTGTGTGCGGACCCTTAGTCTCCTCTGGTACACAGCTGATTTGACATTAGAAAAATTAAAAGTCGTACATATGCTCCTTAACAGGGACCAGTTGAGCGTCCCATATACCTAGAAGTGTAGGTAATAGATTACCTGTCCACTTCACATTCATGGCTAATTTTTAACATCCATCAGGTTTTCCCCATCTTAGAGAGTAAAGCTCAATGACATAGACCAGATGATAAGCATAATCAGAGACATGAGGATTAAACCTTCTTTTTATGGATATTTGGAACCGTTGACTATTCCGGTAAATTTCATTAAAACCACTTCTTACCCGATTGAGGAATCCCTACTTCCGCATTTCGAACTTAGTGTTCTTGAACCTCTCTAAAAGAGAAACGAAGCAACTGCTTCTACCGCTTAATAATTCTAATCTTCTCTCATAGCAATGTCAGTTGGAAAAACCTCATCATTGTCCTTCTCTCTGGAGCTACATAGAATAAACGCAACTCCATTTGCACAAATAGATTTTTTTTATGTTTGAAAATAGCTCATTTCTGGGTCTTTGCTCCTCCGGCCTAAAACTTGACAGCTCCCCCACCGTCCGTCTTTAAAATGATCTTCATATTCCTCATCGTGTGAATGTCTTCTCCTGGATGCACTCCAGTTTCTTAGTGTTTCTCTTAGGCTATGGGCACCTAGATCAGGACAATCCTCTAATAGCCTTTAAGGATAGGTAATTCCACAGCTCCGTAGTGGAATTTTCAGCAGCAAAGTCTTCTGTGCAATAGAAAGAAGGCCATGGGTCCTCTGGGAATCAATCGCCTTGTGGATATTCTGCTGTTATGGGAAAATAAAACAGTGGCCCAGGAATATCTTCCTATATTTATTGCCCCTGAAGGATGCTAATACCATTTTGAGTCTGCACACAAGGAGGGTATTCACCTACACCTCACTCCCTTTAAGAGTCAACACTCCAAATCAGCCATAAGGTTAATTCCTAAAACATGTTCATCCTCAGCTATCTTATATGCCAGTCTCAATCCAGATGGCATTTGGCTTAACACTTTATTAGCTGACAGAATGGAGATCTCTGAAAATGAGACTTATCTGGCTTCTTCTTTATATACATTTGGACTAATTTCCAGTCCCCTAATTAAACCTGTCTGTGATTGACAGAAGCTTATGACAAGCAGATCCGCTGATGGAACTCAATATTTTCAGTTTTCTCTTCAAGACAGTAGACATCCAGAACAGTTTTAGTGATCAGAAATTTGGTGAAAGCAGGAAGAGATCATATAAAAAGGACATAAGCGTGAAGACAGCATCGGAAGAGGCCTCCAACTGGAAAGATCCCAGGAAATGCGAGCATAAGTGATCCTCTACTCACTCCAGGAACTAAAATTCCCAAGGCAAATGCACAAATACACCGTTGGAC
>NW_011895665.1:0-2010 GCF_000151845.1 Pteropus vampyrus | reverse complement strand
TCAGAGGGCTGCCTCTTTTCTAACTACCTTTTTATTATCTATCATGACCATCTATTTATTTCCTTCTTGTAATCCGTACTTGTCTACTGTGTATTGTACATCTTATATAATGTAAGCTTCAGGATGTCAGGAATCATATGTCTTCTTCACTGTTCTCTAGATTCTACCCATGTCTAACACATAGTAGATTGGCATATAATAAATAGTCATTGAAAAAAATGAATAAATAAATATTTGAATTAAAAAATGACGTTAAATAAGCATAACTATTTAAGTCGTTAAAAGGAGTCTAGATTCTTTTCTAGATGTTATGGGAAATCAAGGTTGGTTATAAACAGGTGCCTGAAATCATAGCTATATCTATCTATCTATCTATCTATCTATCTATCTATCTATCTATCTATCTATCTATCTATCTATCATCTTTCTATCTATCTATAAGAGATTTTTTGATAAAGAAATTACAAGGACTATAAGAAATGATGGTTAGAGCAGGGCAGAATGGAAGCAGGGAACATCTTAGAGGGCTACTATAGTGGTCTAAGTCAGAAGGGGAAAAAAGTCATAGAAGAGAGTGTTTGTAGATGGATTGTATTGATTCAGCCATCAACAGAATAATAATGTGGAGAGCAAGAAAATGGTGCCAAGAATTTTTTGATCCTCATTGGTCAAATAAATAAGTACTGGTATACTCAACTAAGACAGGAGAAGGATGAAGGTATCTGGAGAAAACAAAAAGATTTCAAAATATTAATTTCAATAAGAATGGAAAAGTGAATTTAAGGAGTATGTTAAAATTTGGATGCTAGGACATAGCCTGACATACTTCGATCTGATACTAAGACTATTTTTCTATATAAAATTGGATTTAAATATCCCTAGATCATATTATATGAGTTAGTCTTTATATTGCTAATACCGTCCTGTGGAAATGGTTTGAATGTCTTTTTTATGATATGGAAAGAATTGAAATTATGTTCTTTTTTTGCTATGATTGCCATTGAGTAAAGATCAAAAGAAATGGCTTCAGGGTGCAAAATGAGGACCATATGGCCCAGGGAAGGACAGGTTTGTTATATCCTGTTAGTTGTTAAATTGTCAGGTGGATTTTCAAAAGAGTCTGTATAGTCTCTCTCTCTGTGAAGTTTAGAACAGAGATTCACCCCTACAGGATAAGTTATGGGTAGTTTTACTTACTAAGGGTATATCAGTAAGTTCAACCTTAGTGACTTTTAAATGTTATCTCAAACAAATAATCTATAATTCTCATATATTGATATTTAGACTTTCGTGTGGGTTCTTCTTATTCATCTTATTCAAATACAGTGAAAAAACTGGACCATAAATATTCAATATAATATTCCTGTTAGTTTAAAAAATCATATACTCTATCATAAAGTTCATTAATAAGTTCTCTATCAATCCGAAAGTCATTCTTCTTGGTGACTGTCAGTAAAGAGAGCAGATGTGCATAAAAGAAATAAGAAAACTCCTTTCAATAAAGCTTTGTATTATGCCTTTACATATGAGTCACAGTACAACATCATTACATAGTGTTTATACATACCACTTAATACTGTGAATTTATGTGCACACTAAGTATAGGTTCTTTTACTAAAATTCTGTAATTTACTTACAAGAGAACACATCATCAAAATATAAAAGAACTATTTTTCTCTTATGTATACAATGAGAAACACCAAATATATTAACACTCCTTTTCTTCTCATATGGCCCTGATAAAATTTATCTCACCTTTCCTATTTCTTCTATTACACTTTGTAAGTACACCTTCATTTAGGTTTCTCAAAAACCTTAAGAGAACTCAGTGATTCTTAATGGCATATGCATAAAATCTAATGTACATTATTCATTCTGGATCGCATTATAGTTATAATGTATCAGCATTTGTGTTGTTGTCTGGGAACACTGAAGCTTTTTTACTTTTAGTTTTATCCTTAATTGTATCTAACAATGTAATTGGCACACTATGTGGTTGAACAAATATTT
>NW_011895664.1:1456-2005 GCF_000151845.1 Pteropus vampyrus | reverse complement strand
AGTGCTAAGCTAGGCACTAAGAGAGTGAAGTTGAATAAGACGCAGTGCCTGGTTTCGAGGAGCCTAGAAGCAGGGTTGGGCTGGCAGGGACGGGGTGGATTGGCATCTTAGGAACAGGAAGAGTTGTCAGGGCATCAGGGCAGGGGTGTTCCAGGGGTGCAGCCCACATAGCAACTGCCCCCTTGCAGAAGCCTGGCTACCTGCAGCCTTCCTGAGTCCTGGGTGTCCGGCGGACTCCTGATGAGACTGAGGAACGAGGCTCGATGGGGCCTACAGAGTTATCACACCTCCACGTCAAGCCTGTCCCCAGCATGGGGGCGGCCCTGAGCCAGTGCTACTGAGGAGATGGCCAAACTCTGTCTGTCGAACCTCTGTCTCTCTTCATGCTCAGAAAATCTCCACCCTGCAAAGATTCCTGCTCAAGGAAGCAAATTGAAGACGCACGCTGCCTCCTGCCCGGTCAGCACCCTGTCGTGGGCATTGATGGTTTCATTTTTCTGGGGAGCAAAAGAACAAACGCAGTAGATAATTGTAGTGGAATGGCCGATA
>NW_011895664.1:0-651 GCF_000151845.1 Pteropus vampyrus | reverse complement strand
GGGGTGTTCCAGGGGTGCAGCCCACATAGCAACTGCCCCCTTGCAGAAGCCCGGCTACCTGCAGCCTTCCTGAGTCCTGGGTGTCCGGCGGGCTCCTGATGAGACTGAGGAACGAGGCTCGATGGGGCCTACAGAGTTATCACACCTCCACGTCAAGCCTGTGCCCAGGATGGGGGTGGCCCTGAGCCAGTGCTACTGAGGAGATGGCCAAACGCTGTCTGTCGAACCTCTGTCTCTCTTCCTGCTCAGAAAATCTCCACCCTGCAAAGATTCCTGCTCAAGGAAGCAAATCGAAGCCGCACGCTGCCTCCGCCCGGTCAGCACCCTGTCGTGGGCATTGATGGTTTCATTTTTCTGGGGAGCAAAAGAACAAACGCAGTAGATAATTGTAGTGGAATGGCCGATAAGTAACGTTTGGTCTCCTTTTTACAACCATTCCCTAGGGCCCCATTATGGTAATTTTTCTTCTATAACTGGCAAATTGTATAACGAGTCAGATGATAAAGCAGCAAGCCAGGCAGAAATTTGCATTTTAATACAACCGCCTGTCTCATTCCTCCTCCCCCATGGCCCGGAGGTCAGGGCCCCTCTGAACCTGAGTCCCCGAGGGTCACGCCCTCCTGGCTTCCTCCTCTCACTCTTGAGGGGACG
>NW_011895663.1:0-6793 GCF_000151845.1 Pteropus vampyrus | reverse complement strand
GCCCCAGTAGCAAACTAGTGGGTGCTTGGGGCAGCAGAACGTCAGGGGCTGGCCTCCAGAGAGGAGGGTGCCAGGACCCATGACAGGAACCACGGTGAGGATGCAGCAGTTAAGCTGGGGGAAGCGTGGGGGAGGGCTGTCTTTGGTCCCAAGTGGCTTCTCTCGGGTCTTTTTCAGAGCACCAGTACTGCCATCTGGTCTCAAAGGCAGGGTCCGTGGCAAACCAGTTTGCTCCTGCCCCATGGGACGAGTGAGTTCGGTGGGAGGCACCTGGGCTGCCATTCTCCCACGGGGCATCTCAAATCTCAGGGTTACAGAAGGCAGGCCCCAGTGCTGTGTGGGCCCTTTGGGGGGTGAGGAGCCATGGCAGTGAGTCACAGGAAGCCCACGAATGGGGAAGCAGCCTCAGAGGTAGGGCGGGGCTCAGCCAGGAGCTCCTGGGATTGACACTAGAATCTGTCCATCACCAACACCCTGTCCATCGCCTGACTCTTCTTTTCTGCATTCTGCCAGCCAGAACTGGGCTGGGTGGGGCCGTCTTTGGAGCTGCAAAAATCTTAGTGTCACATGTCCCGTCAGCACCTCAGCAACCTTATCTCCATCCTTAGCTTTTCTCAGGGTGCTGGGAGCAGGGAGCTGGGAGCTCAGGGTGGGGATAGGTCTCCTGGTGCACATGGCTCCCACCGCTTCCCTCACCGTGCAGCCCCGGCATAGCTGAGCGGACAGAGCACCCCTCTGGGATCAGAGAGACCTGAGTTCGAATTCCTACTCTGACACTGCCGTGTGACACTTGCAAAGTGCTTTGCTCATCTGGGCCTCAGTTTTCCTAATCTGTCAGATGGGCACAGAAGACCTGCCCCGTCTGCTCACAGGGTCTTGGGGTGACAATTATACAATACAATGTGCTTTGTAAACAAGAAAAGCATAATCTCACAGCAAATGCTGCGTCCCCAACCGCCCCCCCCATGCCTGGATATTGCCTGCGGATATATTTTGTTAGGAACTCTCAGCAGTTAAAAAAAAATTTTCTTTTAATTTTTGGCCAAGATTTAAAAGTCAGATTTTTACAGAAGATTTTGAATTTATGTCTGCATCTGACAATACAAGTACATTCCCCCAGACAAGTTTCTCCAGGTCCCCACAGCCCTGTTATGCCCCCAATGCCGAGGCCAGGGGTCAGACGCTAAGCTGGCTTGCTTTGGTTCTTACACTGCCCACCCGGCTCTTCAAGGCGTTTGAGTTTGTAACCCCCACATCATTTACATGGGAAGTACAGTCATTTCAAAGCTTGGCACCCCTTCTGGCTGTGTAATAGCCCCCCTCTCCTTCCAGCTGCTCCCTCTAGCCCAGTGTGTGCCCATCCACCTGGCACCAAGCACTGACTCTGGAGGTTGGTGACATTTAAGAAAGTTGCTGGCTCTGGCCCCCTGCAGAAGGGTGGCCCTTTATCCACTCAGATAAGAAATCACACGTCCCTTTCCTGACAGTCAAGAGCTACTTGGATGAATCTAGACAATTCAAGATAGTTTGGGGGTTTGAAGGAGCTTCCTGAGTTCCCGACATGCCCTGCTCTGGCGGGGTGGGGAGGGCCTGTCTCTCCTGACTCAGTGTGCAGACACTCTCTGCCCCCAGCCCGCCTCTCACTGTCCCTCTCAGGAGCCCCTGGATATGGAGTTTGGGCTCTGATTCCAGCAGGGGGAGGCCTGGGAAGGCCGCTCTGTCTTTTCTCCTCTGTGGTGTGTCCATTTCCCAGCAAGACAATGTCCCCTAACAAGCAATGTCTCTGAAAGCCTGCTGAATCATGCTTCCCAGATACCAATCACTTGGTCTGCTGTGGTCCCTTTATGAAGCTTTTCTGCTGCTGAGGACACGGGCCTGTTAGGGAGAGGGCCCCTTGCTGAGTCTTCCCAGGCTCAGATGCACATGCCTGGCTGTTGCCCATGTGTTTTGTCTCGGTGTGGCTCCCTCAGACTCAGCACCTGTCTGGGAGCTGCAGCCTCTTTCTGGGAATGCCACCCAGATCTTAGGACTTTGGAGCTGGGCGTCTTCATCCACCACGAGTGTGCTGTGTGACCTCAGGCAAGCAGGACTGCTCACCCAGGAAGCCTAGCAGAACCTGAGCAGAGTGCTTTGGGGAAGAGGCTGGGACACAGGCAGTGGAGGGAGGGCTGTCTGGGGGTCAGATTTCCTGAGTTCAGATCCTGGTTCCACCCCTTGGTGGCTCTACAACCTTGGGGACAATAACAGTACCCACGGGGTGGTTGAGAGGATTAAACGAAATCATGCACAAGCAGCTCTTGGCACCATAGTTAAGGGCTCAGGAAAGGCTTAGCAATTGTTATTATCGATATAAGAACGGTACACGGTCTGCAAAATGAAAAATGGAGTCTCCTTGGACCAAGATGTCAGCTGACCCATGATTCCTACAGGTAGAGGCTTGATATCTAGGAGGGTGGGGACCTGAACACGGGTCACACCGGTGTGTGTCATGCAATGGGGAGGAGACAGAGTGAGCTTTGGCGCCTGCTGTTGCTGCTGCTGCTGCGGACCCCAGGCCCGGTGGGCGCCGTGAGCTGCCCTCGCCCGAGGCAAGTCCTCTGAGTCGTTTGCATGGAACACACGGCGGGGACACGGATCCCTCCGCCCAGTCCCATACAAGGCCTTGGGCCTGTACCCCCCAACTCAGATCACAGGTGCTCGGGGGCTCCCCTTCTCCAAGGAGGGGCAGGGACAAGAGGGAAAACAGGGAGCTATTTCGAGAAGGTGTCGAAGACCAGCACACTAAAATTAGACCCTTGGTTCCTAAAAAGACATTGGCGCCAACCAAGGCCTTGGAGAGGGGCTCTTCAGTGCGGAATGTGACCCCAGGAAGGGCTTCCGCGGGCCTGGGCAGTGAGGTCAGTCTGCATGACCAATGGGACGGCCCAATGGCTGGCGGTCATGGGCCTCTCCCCCAGCCTCCCCACCTGCAGAATGCTGGGGCTGGTTCCAACCGCTTCCCATCTGCCCCGGGCTGGTGGGGGCGGCCAGGGGCCGGAGCGCTCCGTTCCTGGCTGGCGCTGTCTGACCTTCCTGGCTGCGTTTTCCCTTTTTGGACTGTCCCTTTGCCTCCTGCGCTTTCTGCTCCATTCTGGGTGTGTGTGTGTGTGTGTGTGTGTGTGTGTGTGAGCGTGTGAGCGTGTGAGCGTGGGGCTGCCTACAGGGAACAGCCGTCCCGAAGCCTGGGGTGTGAGCCAGTGAGGCGGCAGCTGTCCAGTTTAAATTCCTCTAACAACAACAGCTAGTGGCCCTTGGGATATGGTCTAGAAGGTCCCCCCACAAGGCGCAGCCTCGCCTCGCTGTCACCCCACGCCCCAGCTGCACAGCCATCTCCAGTACACTAAGTTCCTTTGACCGAGGCCACGCCCACCCCCGCCCCTCTCCCCGCGCCCAGCTGAGCCCCTCCACTCACTTCCTCAGCAAGGCGCCCCAGGCGGACACCAGGTCAAGTCTCCTCTCCGTCTGTGCCCCTCAGTCTGTGTGCTCGCGCTCCTCCTTAGGGTGGAAGTTCTGTGTAAACCACCACTGGTAACTCCAGTGCTTGGGACATAGTAGGTGCTTGAAAACACACGTTGAGTGGAGTTGAGGTGGAGTCTCAGGAGGCAGTACCCTCTCATTCTTGGGCAACAGGGGCCTGCACATCTGGGGACGTGGTTGCCTGGGCAAAGAAGGGTTGGGCCACCAGGGGAGGCAGGCAGGGGGACATGGGTGGAGGGGGCACAGCTAAAACAGCGCCTGGGGGCCGTGTCCACAGTACTCACCCACAGGGGGGACGCGTCGCTTACTGGCCAGCTCGAGTGGGCTTCCTGTCCTTGTACTTGCTCTGCAGCCTGGGCTCCTGAGACTCTCGAAGACCCGTGGGAACAAGCAGCTGGGCTGGAACAAGCTCAGGGACCCTGCTGGGGTTCGGAAGCGGAAGTAAGGGAAAGCCCTGAGGAGGACGACGTGTGTGTGTCGTCCCCAAAGCCTGGCGCATGGGGTCCCCTCGGAACCCCCAGGAGTCCCCCAGATGTGGGGACCGATGGCTCAGAGACTGCGCGGGCTCAGAGCTTGGCCTGAGGTGACTTCCACCCTGTTGCATACTGAGAGAACACGTGAAACACTCGGAAAAGATGTGTTCAATTGTTGAACTGTGCTCACCTCGGCGTTAGGGGGTCTTCTCTCCCGACTCCTTCTGAGACGTGCTTGTCTGGTCGGGGTCCTGCTTTGTGTCCACCTGCTGGATTTTAATAGCGCGGATTCCACGCTCCAAAGCATTCTGGTTTGGACTCTATGTTACCTGAGTATGCTTTTCAGTCAATATATGTTCATATAGGATTATCTTGAAGATAATTTATTTAGTGATTTTAGTAACTCAAGAGCTTCTTTGCTCATCTGGGCCTCAGTTTCCTACCCTCCTTCCCCAAGTTGCTGGGTAAAAACTCTACGAGGAGGAAAAGGTGTGAGCCAGTGAGGCGGCAGCTGTCCAGTTTAAATTCCTCTAACAACAACAGCTAGTGGCCCTTGGGATATGGTCTAGAAGGTCCCCCCACAAGGCACAGCCTCGCCTCGCTGTCACCCCACGCCCCAGCTGCACAGCCATCTCCAGTACACTAAGTTCCTTTGACCGAGGCCCCGCCCACCCCCGCCCCTCTCCCCGCGCCCAGCTGAGCCCCTCCACTCACTTCCTCGGCAAGGCGCCCCAGGCGGACACCAGGTCAAGTCTCCTCTCCGTCTGTGCCCCTCAGTCTGTGTGCTCGCGCTCCTCCTTAGGGTGGAAGTTCTGTGTAAACCACCACTGGTAACTCCAGTGCTTGGGACATAGTAGGTGCTTGAAAACACACTTTGAGTGGAGTTGAGGTGGAGTCTCAGGAGGCAGCACCCTCTCATTCTTGGGCAACAGGGGCCTGCACATCTGGGGACGCGGTTGCCTGGGCAAAGAAGGGTTGGGCCATCAGGGGAGGCAGGCAGGGGGACATGGGAGGAGGGGGCACAGCTAAAACAGCGCCTGGGGGCCGTGTCCACAGTACTCACCCACAGGGGGGACGCGTCGCTTACTGGCCAGCTCGAGTGGGCTTCCTGTCCTTGTACTTGCTCTGCAGCCTGGGCTCCTGAGATTCTCGAAGACCCGCGGGAACAAGCAGCTGGGCTGGAACAAGCTCAGGGACCCTGCTGGGGTTCAGAAGCGGAAGTAAGGGAAAGCCCTGAGGAGGACGACGTGTGTGTGTCGTCCCCAAAGCCTGGCGCATGGGGTCCCCTCGGAACCCCCAGGAGTCCCACAGATGTGGGGACCGATGGCTCAGAGACTGCGCGGGCTTAGAGCTTGGCCTGAGGTGACTTCCACCCTGTTGCATACTTAGAGAACACGTGAAACACTCGGAAAAGATGTGTTCAGTTGTTGAACTGTGCTCACCTCGGCGTTAGGGGGTCTTCTCTCCCGACTCCTTCTGAGACGTGCTTGTCTGGTCGGGGTCCTGCTTTGTGTCCACCTGCTGGATTTTAATAGCGCGGATTCCACGCTCCGAAGCGTTCTGGTTTGGACTCTATGTTACCTGAGTATGCTTTTCAGTCAATATATGTTCATATAGGATTATCTTTAAGATAATTTATTTAGTGATTTTAGTAACTCAAGAGCTTAATGATTTAAGTAAAGGAGTAGAAATCTGCAAAATACTGGATGTACAATCAGGCAGGAATGTGCGCAGTATGGGTGGGCTGTCCACGGAAGCTGCTGTAGGGACCAGACCAGCGTGCATCTTGGAGGGATGCAGAACAGAGGGGCGGAGCCTTGGATGAGTGCACCTGTTTCACGAGTTCGATGTCTTTTTTATTACTGTGAACATATGTTACTTTTTTGCAAAAAACAAAATAAAGGAAAACAAAAGGCCAGTCCTCTACCATCCCCACCTTCCCCTAGCCTGCTCTCTCCCAGGTTTTTATGACATGCCCTGGGGCTTGCTCCTTTGTTACTTTCCTGTCACTTACTTCTGGGTTTTGGCAGGAAACTTTGTGAGATCTGGCCTTTGTAGTTAACAACATAGCAAAGCCAAAAATGTATTGGTCTTTCCCTCCTTCTAGACTACAGATTCCTCCAGGGCAGGGACATTTTGGGGTCTCCAGGCTCATGGTCAGGCTCAGTAGACGTTTGCTGAGTCCCGGGGAGTGGAGGATGGCCAGCCCGACTCTCAGAGGCAGGAGGCAAGCAGGAGGGGCCTGTCCTTCGTTGCCCTCCCTCCTGTTCCGAGAGGTTTTTCTAGCTCTCCTACCAGGATGGCAGACATGGTTGTCCTGTCAGAGATTCTGGTGGTTGGTGCCAGTGGCTCCAGGTGTGGTTGGCAGCGCCGGCTGGAGCGTGGGCTGAGAGGACAGTGGTACCAGGCAGGGTGTAGGTTATTCTGCGATGGCAGCTCAGGCTCTCATCACACTCACACAGCTAAAGAATCCCTGGAATGTGACGGAGCCGCTGACAGCACTTCATGTCCCGCATGTGATCGCCCATGTGACTTCCTCAGGAAACTGTGAAGAAAAGTGTGCGGTGGGCCCCAGCACCCCTATCTGGAATCTCCAAGGTCTCCTGAGCCCCAGCTCTGAGGAACAGGGCAGGGTGCCGAAAAATGGCAGGGAGGGACAGGAGATGAAATTTTATGATTCTCAATAGCCACCTCCTTAGTCTTCCTGGGATCAGAAGACAGAGTCGTAATAATAGTAATGATCGTAATAACAACTAGTTTTTGGGGGATTACAATGTGCCGAGAATTGTGCTAAGCAGTTTACC
>NW_011895662.1:3639-4810 GCF_000151845.1 Pteropus vampyrus | reverse complement strand
CGGCTTGTCGCCTTGGCTGCTTAGCCGCCTCTGGCCTCCGGTCCTTCCATCGCCGTACTGGGTGACAGGCAGCCCAAGAGCCGGGCCGGCCCTGCCGTGGTGCATCCGCCGTGACTGGTCCCGGGCCTCGGACGCCCTGCGTTCACGAGCCTGCCCGTCGGGGAAGGCGTTCGCCTCTTCCCATCGGACCCGTAGCAGCAGCTGAGGCCGGGACCGTTATGACCCGTGCGCCTGAAGCGCAGACAGGGCGAGTGGCTGGCCCGGTAGCAGAGCTGGGATTTGAACCCGGGTCATGCGGGGCGGAGCCAGCCCCTGACCGCGTTTCCGTCTCATCGGCCTTCAGTGCCGACCTGAGGAGAACAGAGCATCGCCTGGTCCCTGACTTCGCCTGGGACGGAGAGGAGGGACTGCTGGACGCGCCTCTGAACCGAGGCTGAAGAAACCACACGATAGACCAGTTCCCCGCGAAGGAATAGGGATCCCGCCCCTTTCCGGCAGGCGGGTTCTCGTCACGAAGTGAGCTGGCGGCCGCTCTTCACCCTGACGATTTGGGCAAAAGACTTGGGTTCTTCAGAATCGACGCCGGCGCCCTGTCCGCCGTGGGGTGTGGACGGCGGCCGCACGCTTCTAACGATCTTTCTGATAGAGAATTGAATTCAGTTTACGTTTTAGATGTAATTATCGGGCGCCGGGGATCCTGCCACTTTTTTTCACCCCACTCTCTGGGGCTCCCCTCTGGCTGGACTTGGGGTGGCTCTGTGGATCACAGCACCTCCCCCTTGCAGGACGTCCCACGGTACGAAAGGAAGTCGCAGGTCAGCCCCCGCAGGACTGTCATAGATGATGGGTCCGGTCGACCAACGTGCACCAAGCCCGTCCCCTCTGCCGGGGACGCCGTTAGGTCCTCAGCTGTCCAGCCGGAGGACACTGACCCCAGACTTCACAGAGTGGCCACAGCTGGCAGAGACCACGGCGACGGGCTGCCAGCGATGGCCCAGGCGTGAGCTGGGCGTGTGCGCAGTGAGGGCCAGCAGGAAGGCCGTCGGCCGCTTGCACGGCGTCTCAGGAAAGCTCCCTGGCGGCATCGAGCAAGGCCGCTCCTGCCTCTTGCAGATAGAGGGGTGACTACGGAACGACTGGGCTGGGGGCCGGACAGCCGTCCTCACCCCGG
>NW_011895662.1:0-399 GCF_000151845.1 Pteropus vampyrus | reverse complement strand
CCTTCTGGGGCAGCGGCGGCGGCCACTGTCTCGATGGGGGCTGCCCGACGTGGCGGCTGGCGCCTTCGTCACAGCTCAGGCGCTTGCATCGCACTCTGTGGTTTTACAGCAGAGAGAAAGAGACACGCGCACACTGGCCCTCGCGGACGGCGGCTCGACGGAACGTTTCGGGCTGAATCATTCCGAAGTCCGTAGCTTACTTTGACGTGTCGCGAATTAAGGTGACTGATGGGAGCCTAGAGGTGTGGACTGATGTGTGATGAAGCAAACACAGGTCGTGGTTCGGGTGACATCTGAGTGTCCTGCGGTGCAGGGGCACGGGGATCGTCCCTCTCGTGGAGCTGCCCTGCGATGCGGGACGGTCATTTGTGGTTATTACGTGTCGGGAGTCTGGGAGTC
>NW_011895661.1:4227-5414 GCF_000151845.1 Pteropus vampyrus | reverse complement strand
TTCCCAGTCAGCTGGCGAGTCACCTACAGACAGCGGGGTCATTGGCGAAGCCGTTTCTTCCAGCAGGTTTCGTTTCAGCATGCCATTTGTAGATGTTAAAAATATTTCATAAAAAAGCACTTTCGGAAAGTGCAGGTATTCAGGTGGAGTTGGGATCGGGGCTAAATATTGACTTAGAATTACACAAAGGCAGATTTTGACAAATGAGCTGCACGGTGACACCGTCAGCCCCCTGGCCCGTCACAAACGTCACGAATGCACAGACCAACCTCAGCACGCTCCCCGCACGCACTGCCCAGGGCTGCTGAGAAGGTGGCCGAGGGCGGCCTTCAGCCAGCCCCCGCACCAACTGACTGCGGGTGACAAGTGGGGTGATGCCGAGCTGCCATCCCATGCTAAGATGTAAACAAGTAAGCGTGGTTCATGATTTCCCCAGAAGCCGGGGCGGGCGTGGCTGTGCCTGAGGAAGGTGGAACACAGACGAGAACGTGAAGGGTGACCGTGAGCTCAGGGACGAGCCCGCCACCACCGCAGAGAAGTGGGAGGCGAGGTCCTGAACACGTCCCCCGGGGCTGGCGTTACACGGGGTTCGGGGTCGGAGGACCCGCTGGAACGCCTCTGTGCCCGAAGGCCTGGGGGCCAGTGGGAGGTTAATTCCTGAGGCCCCACGTCTTAGCCTTCTGTTCTCTTTTTCTGTTTAATTTATAGATATTTTGATGAGCTGTTTGTTGAAGAGAGTCACAGTCTAATACTCGTTGTCCTAAGAGCGAGATGGGCACGGGAAAGGGAATGAGTCTTTCTTGGGCCCCGAGGACAAGTCCTGGAGCTGTGTGGCGGCTCCTACTCGTTAAACGTCGAGCGTCTTGAAGGCACTGAGGGTCCTTGGGGTGTGTGCACTGACATAGGGACATGCTGGATGTGGGCTGTGTGCTCGTCCCCACGTCACCGATAGGGGCCTTGCAGCAGCGTCCAAGGAAAGAATAACCTGCGTCCAGAAACCGTGATGACTAACACAGTCTCCACTCCGGGGCACTGCGAAGCGTCAGGTGTGCCTCCCGCGAGGCCGGAAGCACAGGCTCTCCCTTCGGCTTGTCTCCGAGCACCCGCTCCTCCCCGCAAAGCCTGTTTCTCCCCCGCCTCCTGCATCCGCCGTCCAGGCTCCCTCTCTGCGCTCTGCTGTCTGCTTC
>NW_011895661.1:0-467 GCF_000151845.1 Pteropus vampyrus | reverse complement strand
TTCTAAGGCAAGAATTACATTTCGAGATGAACAAGAAGTGAATTAATTCGTTAAGAACTAGGCTCAGAAAACGAGCTCGGAAACGTGTGTGTCGCGTGGAGCAGCCGTCATCGGCCACCCTGGGAGGCCCCGTGTAGGTCTCACGGCCGCATTGTGGAATGGGGTCTGTTAGCCCCATTTCCCTGACAGAGGAAAGCTTAGCCTGAGCCGGGGGGCCCGGGGACGGGGCGGTGGGCGTGCGCCAGGGCCCCGGGGCCTCGGCGGCAGCACTCGTCATTGTGCCATGAGGGCGAGAGCTCGATGTGCTCAGTCTGGGGCGCTCGGCACCAGCAGCCCCGGCCGTGCTTTGAGCGAGTGAGAGGTGTGGACAAGGGCGCGTCGCTGGCTTTTCCCGTCCGGTCGTTGCCTCCTCCTGTCCCTGGCCCTCGCCCACACCCGTGGCCTCCGGGAAGTGAGCTTTAATCAGA
>NW_011895660.1:2295-3562 GCF_000151845.1 Pteropus vampyrus | reverse complement strand
TCACCACTTCTGTGAGGCTGAGTGAGGACAGTGATACCACCATATGGAATCACAAGCATTGCCGCAGCCAGTTGAGGGGCGAGATGGGAGGAAAACCCATGATGAGTTGAAGACCCCTGGGGGGCGGGGGTGAGGTGAAGCAGGTAGACGCACAAGCCGGTTGGAGCTGCGGGAAAGCACCAGGCAAAGGGGCCTTCCTCTGCCCAGCCCTCCCCCAGCCAGGGGCTTCCTGAGGGGCCCCAACTGGCTTCTGCATGGAGCAGGGGTGTGAGCACGAGGGGAAGGAGGTCCTCCCGGATCCCAAAGGAAGGTTCCCGCGGGGCCATCCTTCTCCTAGGCGCCGGGAGTCTGCGCTGGCCTTCCAGCAGGATCAGCCAGCCTGAGGGTTTGGGCGGTGGGGCTAAGAGGGGACAGCACGAGGTATAATGATCTGGCAAGCGACGCCCACAAACGGAGGAGTAGAGCTGGCAGTCAGAAAGGGCGTGTGTGTCCGGGAGGAAGCCCCCAGACTGGAGTGCAAGACCCCAGGAAGCACCTTACCTGACAAGTAGGAATCTCGTGAGCAAGGGACTCTTGCTCAGGGCACGGGGGTTCCAAGACCAGAGGTGGGACCTCCCAGGGAGAGGGCGCCCTACATACAGGGAGATGCTGCAGGCAGGAGTCCAGCAGCCTGAAAGCAGAGGGGGTGACGCCCCGGACGGACAAGGGGGCAAACGGAGCATGCTAACGGAGCATCCATATTCTTCATCTGCCTATTCTTACATGTAGGCCTGCCCCCGGTCAGAAGTGCCCCATCCCCTGGAGAGAAACTTTAAGTCCACTCGCTCCTCCAACCCCCACAGGAGGAACACTGGACATCTGGAGACCACTCTAAATGACAAAGAGGGGCCCTGACAGAAACGTCCAGGAAAAGGAGGCGTCCCGGTCCCCAGGAGGAGGGCCGCTCCGCCATGTGGTCCCTCGGCCCCCGAGGGAGGTGGCCGGGAGCCCTGGGGCCGCGCGCGCACTCACGCAGCGACAGGCCGCGGGCGGCGTTCACGGCCGCGCGGAAGCGGTCCATCTCCGTGTTCCTCTTGCTGTCAGGCTCCCACATCACCCGGCACTCCAGGATCTCGTCCTGCCGGGCCTGCAATTCCTTGGACATGGCTGCGGCGGGGGCTGCGCGGGGACCGGGACGGCGGAGGCTGGGTACTCGGCGGAGGACCAGACGCGAGCTGCGGGACAAACGACTGCAGCGGCGCGGAGGTCGGGGAAAGACACCCGGCGA
>NW_011895660.1:0-550 GCF_000151845.1 Pteropus vampyrus | reverse complement strand
GAACCCAAGGGAGAGGTCAGCTACAGCCAAAATAACCGGGTACTTTGTCATCGCCCCGATGACACTCTCCCAGACACACACAAGCCTTCGGAGGTCCCGCCTTGCTACCTTCTATCCTTGATACCGCCTGTCTTAGCAAGATCTAGAGATGGGGAACCGGAGGAGATTCAAGGAAGCTCTTCCCATTGAAAACGAGAACAGAGCTGGAAGGGACCTTCTTGACCAAGAATGTTAACCGCCTGAGTCTGTGCATAACTTCTGCCATTCCGTCTTCCTCCTATACTTGTTGCTTATTTTTGATTTAAGGATTCAGACTGAGACCTTGTATACACCATACCCCTGTTCGGTGCTTCCCCAACCCATTCCAGGTGCTCTGAAAAGGATGTAAAAGAGCATGGAAATGTGCTAGGCCAAACGGACTTGCTCTCCATCAGAATGCGGATCTCTCCATGATTCCCTGGAATCTGCCGTGCTCCTCCCTGCACGTGTAAGCCCACCTACGCTCCGTTTTTGTTTCTCCTGCCATGGCGTGTTAAGTTAGATTTTCCAC
>NW_011895659.1:0-3813 GCF_000151845.1 Pteropus vampyrus | reverse complement strand
CCACCAACTGTGTCCTTTCAGCTGCAGCTGATCGTCTTCCATTTCCCATCGCATCCCTCTTCTGCTGGGCCTGAGCACTGATGGCCTTCAGGCTGGCTTCCCACCTCCACACTTTTGCATGGGCCGTTTCTGACACCTGGAGTGCTGCTGGTGCTATTCCCCGCTGCCCCAACCAGGTCTCTCCCAGCTTTGTTGTAACACAGAGGGCCGCTGGGAAGACTTCTGTGACTAAACGCCTGGCTCAGATCACACTCCAAGACTGGACTTTTGGCTCACCTCCACTACCAGACTGGGAGCTTTTATAACCGGGTTCCCCCATGGGGGCCTGAAGTCCCCTCCTCTCTGGCTAAGTGACCATGGTGGCTGAGCCAGCATGGGAGCAGGTCGCCCTTCTAGCCTTTTCTGGCCAAGCCCTCATGGTCCAGCCACCAGGCCCTGGCCCACTCTCAAGCAGGCTGCCTCACTCACCTCTTGAGCTTGAAGCGGATACGGTGGCTGTGCTCCAGGATAGCCATGAGGGCTTTGGGGTCATACTCGGCCGGCCTCCGGAAGGCCAGGCCCTCGGGCAGCCCCTGCACGGCCAGCAGCCCTGGCTCCCTGAGCAGCCTCTCATAGGGCAGTGGCACCACGCTGGCCCTTCCCAGGGCCTCGCCTGTGAGGGAAGGGGGTTGAAGAGAGGGCCTAGAATGAGAGGGCAGCCAGGATGGGGTGGGGGCCAGGCATGCCCCATGTTCAGTGACTCCCTTTGGTACTGGGTTCCCAAGAAACTGGACTCCATCGGCTCCTTAAATGCAACCTTACACAGAATAACCCTCATGAGCTGAGAGAAGGATGGGCAGGAGCTGTCCGAGGGCTGGGGCTTCCCCATTGAGGGGGTCTGTGCTTCCCTTCCCTCGCTCTTCTCCACTCCAGGTGTCTGGGTGGAGGGGAAAGCAGGCCCAGGGCTGTGGGCAGGAGGTAAGAAGGGGAAAAGGGTGAGAAAAAAAGGAGGGCAGGCGAGAGACTGCAAGGAAAAAGCCATAGGGAGGAAGGGAGGAGAATGAGAGGGATAGAAGGTAAGGAAAACAGGAAGTGGGGAGGAAACAGAAAGAGGGGATTCAGAAAGAGAGAGAGGAGAGACTGAAGAGATGGTAAGGATGAGAGAATGAGTGAGTAGAGGGGAGACCGGCTGGGAAATAAGGGGGTGGGATGGCTGAGGGGCCTGGGCTCAGAACATTTGCTGTCGCTCCCATGCTACAGCCCCCATCAGAACCAGAAAGAGGACCCTCACCTCATCGCCACCTCTGATTCTGCCTGAGGTTGGAGGGGGAGGGCCAGGGCAGAGTGGGCAGGGGAGCAGGGGTTCGGGGCACAAACCCTACAGCTGGCAAAAGTGTCTACAGTGGCAAAGCCAATCACGTGTGAAAACTCCTCTCATCCCAGGGTGGCCCGTGTGCCCACCCAGAACCTCTGGGCCCCCTATTTCCCCTTAGCCTCCTTCCCCTGACATCTAGAAAACAGCGGTAGTTTCCTCACAGACCTTTGCTCTATAGAACCAAAGGCTGAATAGGGAAAGGAATAAAGCAAGTCAGAGATAAATGAGGTGGGACCCTTAAGGACCTGCCCAAGATTACCTAAGGAGTGTGAAGGCCATCACTGGGCCCTGAGACTCTGTATCCTGACACTTCCCAAGAAAAGCCAGGCCTGCCCCTCCCCAGCCCCACGGGAAGGACTTGGCTAACCTGTTAGCCTTTAGTAAGTCATTCAACAAACACCCTCTGAGCACCTGCTGCTGCTGGGCCCTGAATTGTATGCTGGAGACAGCAGAAAGGGCAGGCATGGTCCCTGACCCAGTTGAGTAACTGGGATAGTGAGGGGACAAGGCATAGTGGTTGTCCAGAGAAAACCCTAACCCAGTGTGTGAGGGGCTTCCTGCAGCTAAGCCTTAAGAGAGTAATACAGTGTCCAACACACAGAGGAGAAGGCAGTCCCCAAAGGCACAGAGGCACAAAGGCATGGAGGTGTGAAATGAAGCTAGAGTGTGCTGTAGAACAGGGAGTAATTCTATGAGGAGGGTCAGCCTTGCTGGAAAGGTGGGTGGGAACAGCATAGGTGTGAGGGTGCTTACGCCATGCCGAGGGCAGTGGGGAGCCCCAGAAGGCAGTAGAGGGAAGAGCATGGTCAGACTTGTGCTTTGGGAAGATGTCCTTGGTCATACGGTGGGTGGGGGCAGCAGGGAGTTGGCCTGGAGGTGAGGAGGCCAGGGCCAGCCTGGGGCCATTTCCAGGTGAGAGGTGAAAATGACTAGTGCCGGGGCAGGAGCAGAGAGGATGGTGGTTCAGGAAATGAGTCTGAGTCAGAAGATCCACGCCTGGGGATGCAGCTGAGGGCTAGCGGGTAAGGCCCCCACTCCTTGAGGTTTTGCCCAGGGTCTGTAATGGGGCAGAAGGGGGCCCCCTCAGCTGGGCAGGGACTGGGGCTCCAACCCACCTGGGGGCCCCAAATGGAATGAGGAAGGATCTTACTATAAAGAACATCAAACACCTCCTCTACCATCTTCCGCAGAAGGTACACGTCCGAGCCATGCTCCAGGGTAGACCTCGGGATGTTCCGGCCAGCCTCGCCTCGCAGCACCTTCTTGTGGTGCTCTGCCTCTGGCTCCTTCCATGGGGGCCCTCCTGTGGGACATAGAACATGTGGGCTGTGGTGAGCATCTGTCTCCCACCTACCTAGTAAGCTGGATGTCCCTGCCCTGTGCTGAGCCCAGAAGCTGGGCACCCAATATGAAGTGCGAATGAATGAATGAAGAATTAATGAGTGTATAAGCCCTGCCCCAACCTCCCTACCCAGGGCCAGGGCTGGTCATGGAGCCTGGGTCTCATCTCTGGTCACTTCTAACATGCTGTGTGACCTTCAGCAAATCCCTTTCCTCTCTGGGCCTCAGTCTGTGAGCTCTCACAGGAGACCACCTGGTCTGGCTCAGAGCTGGAGTTCTATGAATGTCCATTCCACCCGCCCCTTTCTGTGCTCTGACACTAATGTTCTGTCTTAACCCAAGGCCTCAATTTTCTGCTCTGTCAAATGAGGATACAACAGGGAATCCACCAGGAGGCCAAGAGGCTGCAAAGAGGCAGGTTCATGCTAGGCTTAGGCATGTCAGTGGATCCTTGGGTGAGGAAGATGCTAGAAAGTGTTGGAAAGGGGATAAGAGGAGGGCCTGGAGGCCCCCCCTCACAGCTTGGAACCTTCTCTCCTCTGGGATCTTGAAGCTTGAAATAAAGCAGCCAAGTCCCTGGTGCTATAAATAGTGGCTCTGCCTGGCTCCAGGAAGACAGGTGCACCTTCCCCAGGCCCCAGCCTGGCTCTCAGCCTAACTAAGTGAGGGCCACAGGACCTTGCCACTGTCTACCCTACCCTGGCTCACCCTCAGCTCCCACCCTTTCCAAGGGTACAGGTTCTGAGAGCTGAGTGGGACTGGGGAATCACTGCAGAAGCAAATGGACCTCGGTAATGATATGTCTAAAGTTGGGGGGCAACCTTCCCTAAAACGGCTGATCCTAGGGTCCAGGCCCATGGTGTAATGAAAATGCTAATAATGGCAGGACAACGCTGGCATTTACTGAATGTGAACTAAGTGCCAGGCATTGTTCTAAGTGCTTGCCATGTATTAATTTGTTTAATCCTTGGATCGACCAGTGAAGAAGTAGCACTGTTTTCCCCTTTCACAGATGAGTAAGTTGAGGCCCAGTAAGTAAGAGGTGGCAGAGCTAGGATGTGGCCCCAGGCATCTGACTCCAGGGCCTGCTGTTATCTCAAGAATTCTGAGTCCCAAAT
>NW_011895658.1:3333-5425 GCF_000151845.1 Pteropus vampyrus | reverse complement strand
ATGCAGGCAATGGGGAGAACTTCTGCCACTTAGCCAGAGTTGGGGGCTGGGAATCAAATACTTAGAACAGGATAATATATTGACTTTATCCATGCCATGAACATTGTCAAGTACTTGACATACATTATTTATTCCTACCACCTCTCTTCCAGACTGGTACCCATTATTATTATCCTCATTTTACAGATGAAGAGACTAAGACTCAGAAATATTTGGCAACTCACCCAATGTCACACAGATAAAGAGTACCAGAACCTGGTTTCAAACCCAGGTTTTATCTTATTCCTAAGGTATGCCCGTAACCACTTTACTGCACCATCTTCAGGTGTATAAAGTATATTCACCTCTGATTGCTGAGGGAGAAGTAAAATGGAAGGTTCGTGCCTCATAAGGAAACAATTTAGAACAGGGCAAGTCACATGACACCTAACAATAATAATCATTATGAGAATCCACATTTATGGAACATTTATTCCTAGCTAGGCATTTTTGCATGTTTTATCTAATTTTAGTCTCACAAGAATCTATTGATGTAGGTGCTCTTATTGCTGTTATTATCATTTTTAGTCTCATTTTATAAGTGAGGAAGCATATCTCAGGGTTCCACTTTCCTCAGCTTTCATGTGAGTGAGATGACTTGATCATCTCTAAGTTGCCTCTTTCTAAAAATACATTCCTTTAAAAGTTACAGGTACTTATTGGATTTGCACAACTCAAAGAGAAAAATACCAATTACAAAATTTTCAAACCGGAAGAAAACTTTAAAGACCACCTCTAATTGCCTCCTTTTTCAGATGAAGAAACTGATGCTCAAAAAAATATTCACTAGAGCTTCCAAAGTCACACAGCTAGTGGAGATTAGTACTCAAATGTGATGATCCCCAGTTTAGTGCTTTTTCTTAAACTGAAGACAGCAAGGATATGACACATAGAACTAATGGAGGAAAAAAAAAGGGGGGGGCATTCTATCTTTAGAAGAGTACACAATCAAAAAATAAAAATAAAAAAGATCAAGTTAAGAAATTACTTTAAAACATTATAATAAATGTAATTATTTTCAAATTTAGTAAAAGAAAAAGAGAATTGGATAACTGGATAATCTGACATCAAGAATTTAAAGTATCCATAACAGAACTCTCAATTTCACTCACATACCATCTAAGCTTCACCATCACAGTAAGTGGCGCCACCATTTGCCAGTTACTCTTGGCAAAAATCAGCAGGCGCCTTTAGCATCCTCACATCCTGTATACAATCCACAAAATAAATCCTCTTGATTCTATTTCCAAGATACATCTCAAATATGTCCATTTCTATCCTTTCCACAATTCTAGTCTAAGCCATCCTATTCTCTTGTATGGGCTAATATAGCTCCCTAAATCGTCTTCTTCCTCTCTGATCCTCTACAATCCATTTCCTACCTAGCAAGAAGAATGTCTTTAAAAACAGGTGAACACTCTTTCTTAAGGCCACCAATGGTCGTAACAGCTTCCTTTTTGTATATTATAACTGAGCTTATTAAGTGCTATTTTAGATAAACCCAAGAAAGTACAACTAGTCCCTAGTCAAATGCAATTTACTACCAAAAAGAGCCATTCATAACTTCAATTACCAGAATGTGACATGATATGTTTCCTTAGAGAGCAGAAAACAACAACAGTAAAGTTCATCACTAGTTACAGCTTCATAATATGAAACAGAAATGTTCTGAAATCATTTCTTTATCACCCTTGAATCTATTTATTAGAATTGAACTTCAAGCACTCTGTATTATTATATGTATTTGTACATGTGAGTCCAATCCTCCAAATAAAAGATAAACTTTTATTTTCTTGTCTCAAATACATTTACAGGGATAGAAAGAAGAAAATGCAAAGGCGAACAGGAAAGCATGATCTTAACACTCTGGTAATTCAATCAAATAGGATGGATTGACTATAAATGCATAATTATAAGTGTGATTACTATTATAAAAATGGAAGTATGGAATGTTTAGGAAGATTTGAAAAGACAATGCCTGTCTGAGTAAAGAAACATCTAAGTTGAAACCTGAAGAATAAGTAGAAGTTATCAGAATCACCTAGGTAAAGAG
>NW_011895658.1:0-688 GCF_000151845.1 Pteropus vampyrus | reverse complement strand
ACTGAGGCATATTTCTAACAGAGCTCACAGAGTTTTAAAATATTCCCTCCCTCACCAGCCCTTCCTTCCTCTCCTTGGCACCAAAATTTTGACCAACTTATCTCTCAATGTGCTATGGAGATAACCAGGATGCATGCAAGCAGCCTGAAAAATATAAGACAAACGTTGTGAGGTTCTACTCGCAATTATTTGTCTTCTATTTGAAGAAAGCATTTCTTTTTCTGATTTCAAAAGTAACTAACATAAGTTCATTGTGATACAAAATTTAGAAAAGGCAAAAATTCTAAAGTAAAAAATTACATTGGTTAATAAAATTACATAGGTTTCCAGTGTACAATTCAATAATATATCATATGTATATTGCATTGTGTGTTCGCCATCCAGAGTTAAATCTCCTTCTGTCACTCTATATTTTGCCACAATAAATTTAATTTTAAAAGTCTAAAAAATTATGTACAATCCGCTAACCATAGCTAGCCATTAACAATACTACATTTTCAATTTGTTTTTTAAATATTTCCTAACTGGTTCCTCTTGGGGATTCATACTACCCTGGATAAAAAATAATAATAATAATAATAATTAGAAAACAAAAAAACTCTATGTTAATCATTCTGATTTGTCATCTACTATTGATTTTATAGATATACACGTGTGTGTGTGTGTGTGTGTGTGTGTGTGTGTGTGT
>NW_011895657.1:753-3006 GCF_000151845.1 Pteropus vampyrus | reverse complement strand
CTCCCTCTCCCCCTCCCCTCTCTCTCTCCTGTATTTGTAAAAGGGAGATAGCTAATGTTTTGTGAGTTTAGAAAAGAGCTCTGTTCCTGCTTTCTCAAGTAAGGAGATAGTTGATTTCAAGTTACCACATGTTACGATAAAAAAAGGCTATCGTAAAAACCTTTTTGACACTAGGCATCACTAAATGTAATGTATTAGGAGGTATATTGTATCTTTGTTTTAATATCCCTATATGAACAGTGTGTAAAAAGCATATAAGTGTTTCTCACTTGCAACTTCATTTTGAATATAATTTTATTTTTAAGACTGAAGTTCAGAAATATAGGTAAAATCAAACCACACACTGTCACTATAGTTATTGTCTGTTTAATGGTAGCATTTGAAGAATATTTATCCTTGACATTTTCCAAATGAAGTTCAGTGAATTGTGCACAGGAGAATACAAATGGATATATTCATCTTGACTTGAAAATAAAGACTCTGGCTTTGTTAAACACTATTTTGAAACTTTATATTCTCAGCCAGGCATTAAAATCCAGGTTTGTGATAGATAAATAAATAAGTTCTATACATATAGATTTTAGGCCTAAAGATGAAATTCATTATTAAAAGAAATTTAAGACATTAAGAATATATGTAATGTTTCTGGTTTTTTGTTCTTGTTGTTGTTTTTTTGGAAAGCAGTGGTTAAGAAGCTAGATAATAAATGCTAGCACTAGGTTGTTTTAATTTGCTATGTAGTATGAGGGTAATTTATCTCTTCCCCTACAATTTTTTTAATTAACAAATCATATTAGAAACTTATAAGCAGTTTACCTCTTATGTAGTGCTTTGGATTGTTGTGTAATAAATTGAGGACACATGCGTTTTCTACTTTTCTTTATTAGGATACTATCCTTTGGGTGCTTTCCAGTCTACCAGTGAGCAATAAACACTGCGAGCTCCAGATGGTGAGAAATTGAATACCTCGTGGGTGCCATGCGCCCAAGATAGCAGAAAGGAGAAATTGGATACATTCACTGGAATATAGTGATGACAAGCAATAGGGATGTCAGTGGAAATAAACTTTGACTTTCTTTTAGCAGACTGAGTGTTGATTCCCAGTTCAACATGATTAAAACTCTAATAACACGGATTCTGAATTACTCTCTTTGTAGTTTTATTGCTTATGCAGGTGGATAAAATGTTGACAGATAAATCTACTGCAGGGAGCCCAAAGGTGTATTCGTTGAATGTGTTATATTAACATAATAGCTTTCTTTTCTAACAGCCTTATTGAGATACAATTGATTGCACATATTTAATGTATATAATTTGATGAGTTTGGATATATGCAAATACCTGTGATGCCATCACCACAATCAAGGTAATATACATATTTATCACATCCAAAAGTTTTCTGTCCTCTTTTTTTTGCATGTGGTAATAATGCTTAACATGAGATGTACCCTCACAACAAATTTTTAAATATGCAATACATTACTGCTAATTAAAGCCTATAAAATGCATTGAGGTACACAGTCACACAGAATGGGTGACTTATTGGAGGATGTCCAAAAAATTTTTAAAAAGAGGGGAGAGAATGGAGGTGGCGATATAGTAGAGGACAAGGAATAGCCATAAACAAAAGTCAACGCCAAACAGAAGAGGCTAAAACAAATCTTTTCAAAGACTGTAACAACTTTCTTTTGAGCCTTTGTTGCTTCTGTTGGCTGTGTGGCTGATTGATTGGTTAGCTTTAACCAATTTTATTAATGAAAAATTTCTAAAATAGTTTTGGAGCCAATTGGTTTTAAAGAACCGATTAAATGATAGCATTTGTAAACTGTAAGTAGGGATGTTATATTCTTTTGGTACTTAAGCTTGTTGCTACCTTTGGGCCATTAAAACAAAGCAAAATAATAATTTTAAAGTCAAATTGATTGAGGTACAATTCGTATCTAGTAAAACTCACGTTTTTCAGGTGTACAGTTCTGTGAGTTTTAAGAATCATGCGATCCACTTTTAAAACATCCCTATCACCAACAAAATGTTCCCACATGTCCTCTCTTTCTACACCCAGTCCCTGGCAATCACTGATCTGTATTCCTATAAGTTCACCTTTTCCAAAATGTCATACGAATGGAATCACACAATATAAAGTCTTTCGTATTTGGCTTTTTTTCATTTATCATAATGAGTTTTACATTCATCCTTGTTGTTGTGTGCATAACTGATTTTTAGGATAAAATAATATATGTACCTTATAAGTGA
>NW_011895657.1:0-703 GCF_000151845.1 Pteropus vampyrus | reverse complement strand
TTTTTTCATTTATCATAATGAGTTTTACATTCATCCTTGTTGTTGTGTGCATAACTGATTTTTAGGATAAAATAATATATGTACCTTATAAGTGAGTTGTAAAATATATTAAAAAAAAGAAAAAATCACCAATAATCCTACTGAGAAGATACCCATCACATTAACTGCTTTTTAATTTTTTTTGTTTTTCAATTACAGTTGACACACAATATTATATTAGTTTCAGGTATACAACATGGTGATTAAACATTTATATAACTTACAAAGTAATCATCCCAGTGAGTCTTGTACCATCTGACACCATACAGTTATTACAATATTATTGACTATGTTCCCTATGCTGTACTTTACATCCTCATAACTGTTTTTATATCTGGCAATTTGTACATCTTAATCCATTCTCCTTTTTTACCCACCCCTCAACCTCTTCCCATCTGGCAGCCACCAAAATGTTCTCTGTATCTATAAGATTGTTTCTGTTTTGTTTGTTATTTGGTTCTTTAGATTCTACATGTAAGTGAAATCATATGGCATTTGTCTTTCTCTGTCTGACTTATTTCACTCAGCATAATACCCTCTAGGTCCATCCATGTTGTTGCAGATGGCAAGATTTCATTCTTTTTTACTCTTTTGAAACTTACTTCTAGGCTTTTCTCTATGCATATATCATTTTACACACACTACACACACACGTGTGAACACA
>NW_011895656.1:2125-4005 GCF_000151845.1 Pteropus vampyrus | reverse complement strand
GAGGGAGCAATTGGGGGAGATTGTTTTATGAACTATATAGATGTCTAACCAATGTACTGTATACTTTAAATTAATTTAAATAAATTTAAACACAAAGCAAAACAAAACAAAAATGTACAATTAAAAAAATGTGATCGTAGAAGGAAATTCACAGGTAATGTAGATGATATGATGATATCCAGTTTGTTTATTAAAGTCAATATTAAAATCTGAAGAAGTATTGAAGTTAAATATGCTACAGTTCTTAATTCTAGCCTTTATTACACAAAAATTCTAATTTGAAAAATGGTATATTGACTACTTTGAGCAGCAAGTAGTAGTATTTTTGTAAACTACGGTGTTTTACATATGTTTTTATATTGTTTGAACAAATGTATATATCGATTCTTCTCTTTATTGTTTTTTTTCGTGTTTTGTTTTATTTCATTTTGTTTTGTTTCTACTTTTAGAAGATACCTCTACAAAAAAAGAACTGGGCTAGGCAAAAACAAAATTCTAAATTCTAGACTTGTGTTTGTCACTGACTCACCCTTATGGATCTTGTTTTCCTCATATTTTGGATGAGTTGTCCAGGCATTGATAATGGTGCTGCTTTCTCACTCTCAATTTCAGTAGGTGCAGTCATTAAGGAATACTCTGAGTTGGTGTTGCATTTCTATTTTTTGATAAAATAGTCAGTGAATTTTCAAGAATCAGTGAAGTATAAAATTTCCTATCAACTTAAAATTTTTCTCCAAACTTTTCTATATTATATGAAAGGTTGTAGAAATAATTTGTCTTCTAGTAGTAAGAATAAAATATTCAAAGAATTGTTGTATTTCATATCTAGGTTGAAATTTAAATTTAAGTTGTCCTAGAAAATATTTTAGTACCAGAATATATAAGCTTATGCTAATTTTCATGAATAAATTAAATGTTATAAAATTATTTTCCTGTAAAATATAACTGATGAAGTGTTGTAGCTGTCACATTTCTTAGTTTTCTTCATGCTAAATGTACTTGCTAATTCATTTATTTAAAACCTTTCTATTTTAATAAATTTGTAGGCACATTCTGGAAAAAATATTTCTAACCCAAGTAGTTGGCCATAAAATGAAATTTGAGTTAACATTTCAGTGAATGACTTCAGTGAAACTCATTTGCAAGGATGCCACAAGTGATGAAAACTGTAATTTACTACAGAAATTTAAATGATTTATGCCAGGATCCTAAACTTAGAACTGCAGATTATGAGAAGGAACGAGAAGGAACACTCATCGTGACAAATTCTGGTCCTCTCACTCCTGCCATCGGTGCTTGACGATTGTTACCTATTTTTTTGTGGGATCTACTCAGGTTTAGTGATTTGATGATGAGAAATGAAAGTTAGAATATTAAAAAAAAAAGTCAGGCACAATAACTGTTTTTTCTTGTCATATAGCTCTTATTTACATTAATTTCATGATATTAATGAAATCAGTATAAAGTAAAGTAAGAAGCTGAAGTTGATGTAAAAAGCTGGGGAAATTTTTTTTTTCACGTATTTAAATTCTTATATGACTCCTCACATTTTTCCAGATATGTTGTTTATTTAAAATACACCCTGTGATTATTTTAATGCTGTATAAATAAAAAAATGAAGAACTAGACATTTTTCAAAACAGTGTAACATTCATCTTGCCCTCAGTATAGTTATATATGTAACCTGATAAAACAGCATGACCTTAGCTTTATCCTGTTGCTGTTAATGATATTGCAGGTATGCTCCGTTCTTCTCATGGTTTGAGACAGATAAAGAGCTAAGATCACTTCTTCATAACTGAAATGAGGAGATGCTTTCAATTGTATATAAATATTTCCACTACACTGAAGATGAGGGATGGCACAAGTCATATTAAGAA
>NW_011895656.1:0-475 GCF_000151845.1 Pteropus vampyrus | reverse complement strand
TCTGTCTAATCTCCTTTCTCTAATTTTTCATGTCCTAAAATAATTTTTCTCAAAGCAACCATAATTAACTTGTTAAACCATAAGTCAAATCATTCTGTCTACCCTTTTAAAGCTTTTCAATAGAGTAGTGGGCATGTTTCTTCTCCACATGTTTGTTATAATTATTATCTTCATTTACATTAAGTATTTGAAGTGGTTCCCCCCACATTATGAAGCAGGGCTTACCTTACGGTGCTCAGTCTGAAAATGGCAGATCTTCTATTCCAGGCTCTGTTGCAGTTAAGAGTGTGGGAGGGGCGTGACCTAGGCTTGCCAATCATATGGGACTGCCCATGTGTTAACTTGAAGCTACATTACTGTCTATCCATATTAGAATATAAAGCCAATTAGAGAAGGGACCTAATCTGGTTTGTTTATTGTTTAACTTCCAGCATCTTGACCAATTTCTATCTCATACAAAGACTAAAAGTTTATA
>NW_011895655.1:2596-4560 GCF_000151845.1 Pteropus vampyrus | reverse complement strand
GAACACCTTGATGTGTGCAATAGATGCACAGTGTAGAATTGGTGCCCACTCGGGTCTCTTTAAGGGGCTGATGCACCCATTCATCCCCCAGGTCTCGTAGGCATTGACTAACTACACACATTTGCATGCTTCCTAGGGGATGGCTGTTGGCTGCCGGGAGCTGCTTCGTCCAGAAATGCATGGACTGTATGGCCAAACCCCCCAAGAGTGACCCACGGCTGGGAATGATGGACTGTTGTGGGGTCTAACTGCCCAGCCCCCTTCCTCCGCCAGGACAGCCTCCATGGTGCAGCTCCAGCCCCAGAGCTCCCCGTGGGGGTCTGATCGAAACTAGACACCTCGTAAACCACTTGTCTAGCTTCTCCCCATTCCATATTCCACATTTCTCGCCCCTTACAGGTTTCTCCTGAGTACACGTGCTCTTTAATTCACTCCCACCACGGCTCTGTGTCTCAGGCCTCATTTCCAGGGACCCTGGCCTGTGACAGGTGCCGTGCCAGAGTCTCTGGCTGCTATTTCCATCTTGCATCATTTTCTCTCTCAAGGGTGACACCGTACCTGATGTGACTCCAAGATCTTTGTGCTTATTGTTTACTCTGCCCTGAATGTTCTTCCCACAGATCGTACGCTGGCTCCTGCTTGTCATTCAGATCTCGGTTAAATGTCACCTAATAGAGAAGCCTTCTTAGCTACGTGATGGAAAGTGGCCGTTTAAATTCTCTGCCTGGCTCTCAACACACTCTGCTTGGGCCCCTCTTTGTTCATTATCTCATCCCTCTCCCTTCCTTCAGTCTTCGTCTCTGCGGCAGCACGTTTGGGTGGGACGGTCTCTGACGGCCCCTCTCACTTTGGTGTTCAACTTTCTATGTGCTGAGATCAAATATGAAGCAGTTAACATCCCAATAAAAGCAGCAGACACATGACAGCATGACAGTTCTGTGGCTACCTGACCGTACAGTCTCCTTCCCTCTCTGGGTCTGTTTCCTCACCTGTCACGCAGAGGTTGGGTGAGGTGACCCCCGGCTCTCGGTCCCATGTTTCCGTTGACATCTAATATCTGTTGTTGCTGGTCCCCGGGGACATACTGCTCTTGCAGAATGCTGTTGTTTTCTGTGCTCTCAGATTTCAAGCAGTTGCAGTGGGCTGACGCGAGGAAACAAAGATGCCTTTTTATTATTTCGGTGAGTATATATTTGTTTTATCACCGTTAGCCCAGTGCCTCTCGAACCTCATCCCTTCCAAACACAGATGCTGAAAAGAAACCTCCTTCTCTGTGTCATCCACGGACTCACAGAACAAATGAGACCCCCATATCAAGGAGCTCAGTCCACGGGGAGACTCTCAAGTGACTCTAATAACAGCGCTTGCATTTGTTCATGCATTCCTGCATTAATTCATACACTTATTCAGCAAATATTTAGTGAGCGCCCATTATCTAAGCTCTGAAGACACAGTGAATGAAACAAAAGTGTTTTCCCTTATGGAGCTTTTGTTCTTGTGGTACCTGCTGTCACAGAGCTATGTCGGGGTGCACTCAAGTGCTGAGGATGAAAAAACTGGATCATTCTGTCAACGTGGATTTTGGAAGCCTTTCCTGAGTAGAAAACATTTGGGCTGGGTTTTGAAGAATGAATAGGAGTTTCCCGGGGAAGGAAGGGGTGGTAGGGCATTGTTGTGGCTGGCTGGGAAGGCTGGTGGCTGGGAGGGCTGGGGAGGAGGCCACAGAGGTGGGCAGAGCAATGCCAGGTCGTGAAGGCTTTGTGAATCATGCCAAAGTGTCTCTTATTCCTCCGTGAATGGAGACGATGCTACTGTGACTTGCCTCTGGAAAGCAGGGAGGGGAGGCGGGCAGGGAGGCACAGGTCTCGCTGACCAGGGAGGTCCATCTAGCTTCTGGAGGGGCTCCCACAGAGCCCCAGGATGGAGGAAGGCACTTGGGTCCTTCCAGCCAGATTCAACAGGTC
>NW_011895655.1:0-353 GCF_000151845.1 Pteropus vampyrus | reverse complement strand
TTAGGGGCGCTTGCAACAGAAATATGGGTAAAATAATAGTGAGATAATCCAAACAAGAAAAGGATAAAAGAGACAGATTTAAAAAAAAAAAAAAACAGCGTGAGAAGAGATTCCACTTGTATGACATTCTTGAAGTGACAAAATTACAGAAATGGAGACCAGTTCAGTGGTTGCCAGTGGGGTGGAAGGGAAAGTGGGTGTGGCAGGAAGCTAGTGGGTGTGGCATAAGAGAAGTGGGCGTGAGAGGAAGTTAGTGGGTGTGGCATAAGGGAAGTGGGTGTGGCAAGAAAGAAGTGGGTGTGTCCATAAAAGCGCAACCTGCAGGATGCTTATGGTGATGCCCCATGCGCTAG
>NW_011895654.1:1288-1688 GCF_000151845.1 Pteropus vampyrus | reverse complement strand
TGGATCTAACTACTTAATAAATGAACTATTAGCTTTTTTGTTTGTTTTTATTTGATTCTTAACTAGAAATGTAAACAAAACAAAACAAAACAAAACAAAATACTGAGGCACTAAAGTTGCCATGACCTGAGAGATTCTGGGAATCATTGTTTTATACTTATTTCAGGGCAGTATGCAGTGAAACTCCCAACTTCACCAGAAGTATCTCAAGGCTCAATTTAAAAAGAGAGTATTACAGTGTTTTTTCTTAATATCCTTTCCATTAGAGATAGCCAAAATCTATTACTAAACTATCAGTATGGAGAAAATAAAGATTATATAACAGATATATAATCTTTGGATTCTTAGCCAGAACCAAGAAAGGAATAAGCAGACAAATTTTAGGTAGCAAGGTATAGAG
>NW_011895654.1:0-633 GCF_000151845.1 Pteropus vampyrus | reverse complement strand
TGGATCTAACTACTTAATAAATGAACTATTAGCTTTTTTGTTTGTTTTTATTTGATTCTTAACTAGAAATGTAAACAAAACAAAACAAAACAAAATACCGAGGCACTAAAGTTGCCATGACTTGAGAGATTCTGGGAATCATTGTTTTATACTTATTTCAGGGCAGTATGCAGTGAAACCCCCAACTTCACCAGAAGTATCTCAAGGCTCAATTTAAAAAGAGAGTGTTACAGTGTTTTTTCTTAATATCCCTTCCATTAGAAATAGCCAAAATCTATTACTAAACTATCAGTATGGAGAAAATAAAGATTATATAACAGATATATAATCTTTGGATTCTTAGCCAAAACCAAGAAAGGAATAAGCAGACAAATTTTAGGTAGCAAGGTATAGAGAACTGAGATCTTTCTGTTTCTTAGCCTCTTAAATTTATTATGTAGCATCTGGTATTGTCTAAATTATCTGTTCAGATTATTAGAATACTCATTCCTCTCAAGTAAGTAAAAGACCACAGAAAAGAAGAGAAATTAAGAAAAGTTAATTTGACTATGTACAAATTAAGGGAGCTTATAAAAGCCTCTGCATTGCCAAAATTTAAGGTAAGATCTTTCTTCACTTGAGATAATTTAAATT
>NW_011895653.1:2773-3795 GCF_000151845.1 Pteropus vampyrus | reverse complement strand
TTCTCTTTGAAAAATTAAGCAGACACAGGGACAGATACTTTTTCTGATTTTCTCTTATTTTATTCAGAAAAATTATTTATATATATAAATACACATATGTATATATAGTATTAGTTAATGATTTCAGTTCAAAGCTTAGTGCTAACAGTCTGGGAATAGAGGCTAATTAGCAAATATGAATGCCTGTGTCCTCCTCCCCTGATCATTTTAGAAGAAGGAGGCGGGTAAGGAGAGAAAGGGCATGGCGATGAAGAAAGTGAACTAGGAAAAGGAAGAGGGACCGATGAAGCGGAGAAGAGTAGACCGAGGAGGAGAGGAAAAGAAAGACAAACGCGGAGGGAGTGAACAGAAGAGGAGGGGCAGAGGCCGAGGCCGAGAGATCCATTCAGGTTTTGATGAATCGTCAGGAGTCACGCGCAGAGACCGAGAGATCCATTCAGGTTTTGATGAACCGTCAGGAGTCCCGCTCTTTCTAACGCATCAGAGGTGCAGACTTCGCTCTATCTCCTATTTCGAAATATTTACCAACCAATGAACGACCACTTCCCAGCGGGGGCTGAGGCTTTCCCTGCGTTCGTTCGTTCGGGTTCTGGCTCCCCAGGCTGCTAAGCTTCGTTGGAGGCAAATCCCTCTTAAGAAGACCAGGAAGGTAACTCTGACCATTTAGAATCAACCGGAGCGTCCCCGACTGTGCCTCACTCCTCTGCCAGACGTTTGACCACTGTGCAGCGCTGCACATTTGGGTGGATGCCCCAGCCCAGAGAACCCGCAGTGAACACTGGCTGCGTCTCCCTGGCATCCCTTGCATGCTTCTGTGATGTTCAGTGCTCTCCAATTTCCCTTTTGAATCGAGGCCGCCCCTGGCTCTGGCAGACGTGCCTGGCTCAGCCTCGCTCCTCTGATTTCTGGGGGACGTGGCCGTGGAAGGAGCTTGCTCCAGAGATGAGAGGAAGCAGAGCGGGGACACACAGCATTTTAATTTTCCATTCAGACATTTCATTAACATTTGGCAAGAGGTCCCT
>NW_011895653.1:0-1777 GCF_000151845.1 Pteropus vampyrus | reverse complement strand
GTTTGGGGCCTGACACAGTCTCCTAGATAACACCAGTCAGGAGCTCCAGCCAACATCTGCTGTTCAGAGTCCAGAGCTGGATCTGCGGGATCAGGTGTAAACTAGGCAGCCAAGAGCAGGAGGGGCCAGTGATGAACGTGAACTTAGGCTCTCAGAAGCACAAAAGGTCAAAATCAGAAAGTCTAACTGGGTCATCAAGTCCAGATGTGGGCTGAGTCTAGAAATGGGATACCGGGACGCTGTGTTCAGTTGTGCAGGGGGAGGTCTGCCGGGGGAGAGGGGCGGGGTGGGGGCGGAGCAAGCAGGGCTGAAATCCAGCCGGACCTCTTCTCACCCGTTAGTGCATGCTCAGGGCTGTGTCTGACTTCCACAAAGGCGCCGCAGGACCAGCTCCAGTCCTGACTGCCAGCCCCGCTCTTTTACCCGTCTTGAATATTGGTTCCTTGGAGCGGCAGCCCCACCGCCCCGTCTGGAGTAGGTATCACCCGTTCCTTGGGCCCTCACTTCCCTCTTTAGTCTTCATAGCTCAGGTCAAATCTGTAATTGTGCACTTATGTGCTGACTCATTTTTATTTTTGACTCCCCACCAGCCTGCAACCCCCAAGGGCAGGGCCCTCTCTGTCTGGATCCTTGTGTGTATCTGCACTTGGCACATCGTGGGCATTGATTCATGTCTGTTGGATGACAGACCAAGGGTGGAAGCAGAACAGGAAATAGGGAGAAAGGGAGAAGGGTAGGTGACTACATGGGAGTAGGTCGGAGCCACACTTGGATTTCTTAACTGGCTGTGCCCTGTCCGGTTACTGAGTTCTCACCAGGATATGCCTGGGCTTCATACCTGTGCTCCAGGTTCCTGCTCGCCCTGCTCTTGGCCCTTCTAGGTCCTTGTATTGAGCACCTACTCTGTGCCAGGCCATGCACTAGGGATGGGTGATAGAGGAGGCTTGGATTCAGTCCCACCCTAAAGGAACTTGCAGTCTCATAGTGAGATGAGGCTGGTGGAGCAAAGAGCGGCAGGCACAGAACCAAGGGGACAAATGCAGAGAAGTGATGACTGGAGCATCGGCGTGGCTTCAGAGAGGGGGGAGCACTTGGGCTGGGACTTGAAGGAGGGATGTGATTTGACCGGGTGGAAAAGTGGGGGAGAAGGGCATTCTGGCCCGAGGGAATAGCAGCTGGATGCAGCTTAGGGTGTGTCTCAGGGACTATACTGAGCGCTAGAATGCTTTCGCCCGCTCTTCAGGGTAATTATTATTATTTTCATTTTACGAATGAGGAAGCTGAGGCTCAGACAGGCTACCTGCTATGGCCAGGGTCACGCAGTGAGAAGGTAGTGAAGACTGTGGAGTTTTTGGGAAAAGATGCGAATGTGCAAGGGGGACCCTCGTGTTAGTGTCCCGGGGCTGCCACAACAAGGGGCCACAGGTTCAGGGGCTGAATGGCAGAAATTTATGTTCCCACAGTCCTGGAGGCTGGAAGTCCAAGGTCAAAGTGCATCAGCGGGGTCGGTTTCTCCTGAGGCCTCTCTCCTTGGCTCGTAGATGGCTGACTTCCCCCTGTGTCCTCACATGGTCTTTCCTCCGTGTGTGTGTGTGTGTGTGTCTCTGTCCTAATCTCTTCTCTTTATAAGGATGCCAGTCATACTGGATTAGAGCCCACCCTTACTCACTTCTTTAAAGACCCCTATCTCTAAATACGGTCACATTCTGAGGTCCTGGGGGTTAGGGTTTCAACACATGAATTTAGGGTGCAAGTTAGTCCATAGCAATCTCTCGGA
>NW_011895652.1:1280-3889 GCF_000151845.1 Pteropus vampyrus | reverse complement strand
TAGCACATGTGTCTTGCAAAGGCATCTGCACTAATTGTCCCTTCTGGCTCATCAGATCCAATTAATACAAGGTCATCAATATAGAGAACCAACATGTTCTATTCTGAAGGATGTCCAGATGTTCCACATCTCTTCATACTATATTACAACAGAGAGCAGGAGAATTAACATAGCTCTGAGGCAAGACCATGACTATATACTCTTGCCTATCTCATGTGAATGCAAATTGCTGTGATTCTCCTATTTGATTGGGTATGGGGAAGAATGCATTGCTAGATCATTAACTGCATTCCATATAACCAAGGCTATGTTAATCTGCTCTAATGAAGACACTACATCTGGCACCATTACTGAAATTTGAGGCTACTACTTGGTTAACTCCTGGGCCAGGACTCCATTTATTAGCAGCCCTAGCCCTCAGATACCCCCACTCAAACAGAGGAGCCATGATAGTGCTTTGGATCCCCAGGTATCAGCATCAATACACATTCTGTATCCAAAAGTCTTTAAAATATCTGACCATTCTCTTGTCTTCAATATTCAGTTAGCTGAGTAAATAGTGGTAGGTCTTTGGGGGAAGGACTGCAGGAATCACTACTATATACAATTGATGTCATTTTGTAGGGTCCTTCCTCATGGGTACCCAGTCCTTCCTTCAGCCAAAGTGTTCTGGAGTAAGAAATGAAACCTGGAACAAGTCTCCAAATTGGGCAAGGGATTATACCTTTCCACGGGGGTTAGCGCACCTCTCCCTTTTGGTTATATATTCATGATCTGTTTTGTTCATATATTCATATTTTTTTGGCTGCACATCCATCTTGCCCTTAGGAAAACATTGTGCTGTGAGCCATCTCCACAGATCCTGCAGGTCAGGCCCTCCCAGCTGCCATTTCAGCCTTACTGTATATTTTGATTGTTATGCCAACCTCACTTCTGACAGTTAAGTGCTTCCACCTGGCCTTTGTGTTCTAGAATCTTCTCATCCCCATCCATACTAGGAAGCCGATTCTGTGACAGCATCTCCTCACATCACATCAGTTGTGGCCTGCAGAGGACAGCCATTACTCAGGTTGTCAATGATGCTGGTGCTCAGCCCTCACCAGTGTGTCCTTATTGCTATAGGAACTGATGGGTCCTCCAGATCCTCCCAATGAACATGGTCACCTAGTGGGTATTCTGACCTGACGCAGTACACCTATTCTAGCATGGCTCTTCTCCGAGCCTTTTGACTTCTTCTTTCATCATTTGTTGAGCAATTCTGATGGCTCTACTATGTTTGATATGGCCCATTAGTTTTGCCAAGCTTCCAGCAGTTGTCTCAGCAGCACATCAGAACCATCCCCCTGGGCCCTTGCCAGAGTGGTAAATCCTATGTCTTGGATTATCCAGCTTTATATTCTGCCTCCCTTGAACGAGCCCCCTCAGGGTGCACTCCCAGGCATTTAAGGTTAGGACAAAAGAAGAGAGGAGGCCTTTCTGGAAAAGCCTTAGAAAAGAATGCTGGGGAGCTGTGTCATTTTTGACATTGGGACATGATGTTTCCTTCTACCTTTATTGTTATATATTCATTCATAAATATGTTTCTATAAGACAGGCACTGAACTGTTTTTAGTATGTACAAGACAGGTAGGGTGGTGAGTTGGAAGAAGTTCCCAGGTTGAAAACCAGCTCTCCTATTAACCAGCTGCTTGACCTTGGGAAATTCCAAGATGGCAAATAGATTTCACGTCAACTGCCAACTGCTGTTGGTTGGCAGTGACTTCCTGGAGCACTGCTTTGGGTCTCAGGAGGAAAACGCACCTAGAACAAGGCCTGTGGATGCAGAGAGAGGAGTAGAAGGACAATGAATGTGCTGACTCTGACCAAACTACCCAGCCATTCCGAGCCTTCACTTAAGGAGGGGGATCTTAGGAGGTGGTTACATTAAAGAATTCGAATCTAACATCTGTAATAGCTGTGACAGTCTGTAATCTTGTGTCCTGTACTCTCATGTCAGGTCCCTCAGGACAGAGTCCTCTGCTGAAAGCCCTCAGTGGGAATTACTCAGCCCCTCTGGTTGTCACCAGCACAAGCAACTCCGTGTACCTGCGCTGGTCATCTGACCACGCCTACAATCGGAAGGGCTTTAAGATCCGGTATTCAGGTGAGTGAAACATAAGGACTCGTGAGAAAGGCCAAAGACTGTGAGCCCTTTAAGTTTCTCACCCCAAACACCCAAACAAGCCATGAGTCATATCATCAATGGCAGAGCTCCTCCACGGGGACCAGGCAGGCTTCTCCTCCTCTAAGTCCCTCTGACATTGCCCTACCTCCCCTTTTTATACTCCTTCTCCACTTGTAACCTCTTCTCTCTCTTCTGCTCATGCTGCCAGCTGGTGTCTTTTGGATAAACTTATTATTTAATCGAATAATGCCTAAAGGTGATCTTATCTCTGCCCCTGTTGACATCTTAATAAACATTCCTTAAAGCTGAAAAATCAGTCTACGGCCATGCCACCCTGAACAAGCCTGACCCTGTCTGATTTCGGAAGCTAAGCAGGGTCAGGCCTGGTTAGTGCTTGGATGGGAGACCCTAGGAAGACCAGGTGCTGTAGGCGTAAAATATATTA
>NW_011895652.1:0-345 GCF_000151845.1 Pteropus vampyrus | reverse complement strand
AAGACTGTGAGCCCTTTAAGTTTCTCACCCCAAACACCCAAACAAGCCATGAGTCATATCATCAATGGCAGAGCTCCTCCACGGGGACCAGGCAGCCTTCTCGTCCTCTAAGTCCCTCTGACATTGCCCTACCTCCCCTTTTTATACTCCTTCTCCACTTGTAACCTCTTCCCTCTCTTCTGCTCATGCTGCCAGCTGGTGTCTTTTGGATAAACTTATTATTTAATCGAATAATGCCTAAAGGTGATCCTATCTCTGCCCCTGTTGACATCTTAATAAACATTCCTTAAAGCTGAAAAATCAGTCTACGGCCATGCCACCCTGAACAAGCCTGACCCTGTCTGA
>NW_011895651.1:362-1959 GCF_000151845.1 Pteropus vampyrus | reverse complement strand
ATCTTCAAATCTCCCCTTTTCAGTCATTGTTGTCTCAATTTGTCCCTATGTATGCTGAACATTCATTACTATCTCGCTATAGCAATTATCTTCTTATTGTTAAAGCTTATAATGTCTTGCTCTTAGTAAGGGTTGTGCTCCTCTGCTTCTATTTGCCTGATAGTCGCCTTACTCCTAGTTATGAAATTTTTTGTTATTTTGTTTATGTGAGCTAACACCTTTCAGTATTTCCTGTATTGCATGCCTTGTAGTGGAGAATGCCCTCAATTTTTGTATGTCTGGAAAGGTCTTTATTTCTCCTTCATATCTCAAGAAGGGCTTAGCTGATACATTATTCTAGGCTGGTAGTTTCTATCATTTAATAGTTTGATTAATTCATTCCACTCCTTTCTGGAGTGTAATGTTTGTGCTGATAACTCTGAGGATAATCTAACGGGTTTTTCTTTATAAGTTACTGTTTTCTTCTCCATGGCTGCACTGAGAATTCTGCCTTTGTCATTGATTTTTGATCTTTTTAATACAATGTGTCTTGTTGACGGCTTGTTTGGGTTGAGATAATTGGGTGTCCTGTTGACTTCTTGAATTGGGAAATTCCTTAGATTTGGGAAATTCTAGTCAACTATTTGTCTGAAAATGCTTTCCAGTTCTTGTTCCTTTCCTTCACCTTTGAGAATGCCCATTATTATTATTTTTCCTCTCCTGATGGTATCAGCTATTACTTGTATTTCTCCTTCATTAATTTTTATTCATTGTTTTCGCTCTTCTTCTTTCTAATTTAATTCTAGATTTCTGTCTTTGATATAACTGATCCTTTCCTCCATTTGGTCAACTCTATTTCCCAAACTTGCTATTTTATTTTTCAACTCATGCAGTGTGTTCTTCATCTCCAGAGGATCTATTCTGTTCTTTTTGAGGGTTTCAATCTCCTTACTAAAGAACTCGTTCTGCTCATCTAGTCATTTTTTCAATTCCTGAAATTGTTGATATGACTCATTTTGGAACTCACTGTGTTTTTTTAGAAGTAAATTCTTGAATTCTCTGTTATTTATGTTGCTTATTTCTATGTCCGTAAGCTTATTTCCTGGAGATTTTTCTCTTCCTTTCTGTGATGACTTGCCATCTTGATTATTTATGGTGTTTAGTGAAATATTTCTTTGCGTGGGCATTAATGGAAATGTATTCTGCTTTTTTTTTTTCCAGAAAGAAGATTTATTATATGAAGGTCTCTCTTTAGCCTGTTGTAAAGAAGGCGTTTTTCTTTTGGTTTCTAGTAGGTGGCATCTAAGCCTCTTGCATTCCTGCTTTATATAAAGCCTTAATAATGCCTTTTTTTTTCTTGTATACATTTAATCGTGTTTGCTACCCTCAGTCTCAGTCCCTGTCAGTGTTAGCATCAGTTTTGTTAGCATTTGCTCAGATTCCCCTGGGGCTTCACTGTGTTTTGTCTCAGAGGGTAAGGGGGGAGGTGCTTTCCATGTTGGGGGTTCGGGACTACAGCTCAGCCTGTTTTGCAACCGCAGCCAGTAAAAATCATCTTTTGTTTCTCTGCCATCCTGCTTCTCTGCTTTCTGCCCTGATGACTGGGTCTCTCCATTGG
>NW_011895651.1:0-312 GCF_000151845.1 Pteropus vampyrus | reverse complement strand
TGGGTGGAGCTCACAGCACTCTCAGGCAGGGCTGTTCAGGGAACTTGCTGCACCTTCTACCCTCCACCTCCTCCTACAGGGAGCTCTGGCAGCTGCAAGAGGCAGCTTCTTTATTTCTTCTAGTCCACTGCCTGACACTCGGGGTTCTGACCTGTAGTAGCTCTTATGTGCATATCCCACGCTCTGATGTGCTAGTGTGCAGTTTGGGTATTTTTTTGTTGAGTTTTAATTGTTTAGCTTATTGGTGTTTCAAGGGGAGAGATCTGGGGATGTCTCTTTCTCCACCATGTTTCTCAAAACTCTTGATTTTTT
>NW_011895650.1:1029-1509 GCF_000151845.1 Pteropus vampyrus | reverse complement strand
GCTAAGGGGCTTGTCAGCACAGGCAGCCATGTGTTTCTCCACCTGCTTCCTGGCCACCAAGGACTGTCCAGCTAATTTAGGTTTTTCTGATCATCTACTACGTGCTAGGCACTGTTCGGAAGACTTCCTGTTTTATATAATCCTCACCCTCGTCCTGCAGGGTGGCTATTACTCACCCCATTTTCCAAATGGAGAAACTGAGGCTTGGAGGGGTGAGGAAATATGTGCAAGGTCACACAGTGGCCCGAAGAGCAAGACCTGAGCCCCTGCAGGTGACGCGGGTGTCTGTCTCTCTTTTCCACATACACTTACCGATTCGGGGTTCTTGACGAAGACCTTGGTGCTCCCCATCTGGTACTGGTCTGGCTCCATGTTGACAGCTCGCAGCAGGTGCTGGACCCCCTGACGCTCATCCCCCCGCCACTGTGGCCACGTCTGGGGGGTCAGAATGGCGTACCTGGAGGCAGAGGGTTAGGAGGG
>NW_011895650.1:0-979 GCF_000151845.1 Pteropus vampyrus | reverse complement strand
TCCTGTTTTATATAATCCTCACCCTCGTCCTGCAGGGTGGCTATTACTCACCCCATTTTCCAAATGGAGAAACTGAGGCTTGGAGGGGTGAGGAAGTATGTGCAAGGTCACACAGTGGCCCGAAGAGCAAGACCTGAGCCCCTGCAGGTGACGCAGGTGTCTGTCTCTCTTTTCCACATACACTTACCGATTCGGGGTTCTTGACGAAGACCTTGGTGCTCCCCATCTGGTACTGGTCTGGCTCCATATTGACAGCTCGCAGAAGGTGCTGGACCCCCTGACGCTCATCCCCCCGCCACTGTGGCCACGTCTGGGGGGTCAGAATGGCGTACCTGGAGGCAGAGGGTTAGGAGGGTTGGAGCAGATGGTGCAGGCGGAGGTCATTCTGCGAGGTGGTGGTTAGGGCCAGGAGCAGCAGGGCACCTCACCTCTGCAGGAACTTGGCGAACTGGCGACGGTAGGCGAAGCCCGCCCGGCGTACCCTGATGTTCTCCTTCAGGCCCAGGTACTCCACCTGGTGCTTGACCCTGGAGGGAGGACGGCCTGAGTCCCCTGATGGGGGCCTCACCAGTCCTAGGAGTGGGAGGGGGCTCTGCTGCTGGTAGTTCGGGGTCTGGGAGTTCTGAGGTCTGGGGAGGGGGTGTTCAGCACTGGTCCCAGGGAGTCATTTCTGTGGGATCAGGGCATAGGTTCTGGGGGGTTGGTCTCTGTGTTAGTTCTATGGTCAAGGTCACTTCTAGGCTGGGTCCTAGGGACTGTGAGGGAGACTGTGCTAGTCCCTGGGTCATCCTCCAGTCAGTCTGGGGCCATCCCTGGAGTCTGAGGTGGTCTTGATCAGTTCTAGGTTTAATCCTGAGCCCTGAGGGCCTTTGATCTGGTCCTAGAGGTCAACCTGGGTCAGTCCTGCAGTGGGTCACGCAACCCCAAGAGGGTTCTGGAGGGAGGGTCAGTCTGGGGACAGGTAGTGTGGACCAGTCCA
>NW_011895649.1:2468-3582 GCF_000151845.1 Pteropus vampyrus | reverse complement strand
TTGCATAAGTTACGTTTGCAAAGATTGAAAAGTTGAAGGAGAAATGTTTTTTTCAAAATTGCTGATGGTTAATACAAAACAATTTCTAATACCTGAAACTCTTAAAATCTATAAAAATAGTTTGTTTCTCAGTGTCATTGCTTCAGCTGCAGATGTAGCAGCAGCCATGGGAAATCAAGTGGGGTATCACAGGAAGACTTTTAAAAAATCTGCCCCAGGTGTTTGCTTTATGCTCAACAACACTTCAGTGCCAAAAAATTGCAGTGATATGTTTCTGAATGGCTAATGTTGGCCCTGCTCCTAGTGTTGTGAAGAGTGCTCCTGTGAACATTACATTACTTTACGAACTGTGTAGTAACAGTGAAGACATGTTTGGATGTCTTGTTCTGAATAACAAAGTAAGTAGTTCTCCAAAGGAGACTTTTAAAAAGATCTTGTTCACCTTTTGATGCTGTCGAGTAACTTTTAAATTTAATTATTGAAAAATTATACGTTGACTGAAATATTGAGAAAATATGCAACATATGTTTCAGACATATTTGAAAATGTTAATGGATTCTTTCTAGACTGTAAGTAAATGAGATCAATCTTATTAAAGTGAAGAGAATTATCATAGTGCTTTTAATAATGTATCTATACGTAATCTTAATTAAAGGTTCTGATTTAGAAACATATTGCTCACAATTAGATGCTATTTAAAATGTACAAAAAAATTGATTGAAAGATCTCTATAAACTTAATGTACCAGAAAGGTTAGTAATCCATTTATAATGGCCAAAAAATATGTTAAACATTTGCAGGAAGTTAAATAAGTTAAAATTAAAAGTGACTTTGAAGCCAGAATATCTTTTAATTTTTACAGTTAAAGAAGATTTTGTATTTAAGATTTTCCCACCTACTCATTTGGAAAGAAACTAAATTACTTATTTAGCTCCATTTCCATCTCTATATTTTGCTCAAGATGGTTTCAGTGCAGAAGGGTGGTTACTAAAAAAAGCAGTGGAGCCAACTGCAATGTCTAAGAAGAGAAGGAGACGAGATGCCGTCTAACAGTCAGAGAGCCAAACATCGAGTTACTGGAAACACATGAAACACGGGAATCTTGGTGGATTTC
>NW_011895649.1:0-698 GCF_000151845.1 Pteropus vampyrus | reverse complement strand
AGGAAATTAATTCTATTTTCTCCGTCTTTATTGAAATACAATAGACAATTAGTTGCTTATATTTACATTATACAAGTCAACGAGGTTTTATTTTCGATTATAGTTGGCATACAATAATAGTGATCAGAGATCCACATAACTCGCAAAGTGCAAAGTGGTGACCCCACTAAATCTAGTATCCGTATTCCCTCTTACATATTTATTACAACATTATCAATCATCTTCCTCATGCTACACTCTACATCTCCATATCTATTCTGCAACTACTCATTTGCACCTCTTAATCCCTTTGCCTTTTTTTGTCCCCCCAACTTCCTCCCATCTAGTATCCCTCTAAATATTCTCTGTATCTATGAGGTTATTTACACTTTTGTTGTTGTTGATGTTGTTGATTTTGCTCTTTAATTTTCACATGTCTGTGAAATCATGCAAAATTTGTCTTTAGCTGATCCAATTCATTCAGTGCAATACCCTGTATGTCCATCAAGGTAATATTTTCCATCACTTTAGTCTGTTTGTGTCTTTCAATCTGAAGTGAGTCTCTTGTAGCCAATGTATGGAGGGTCTTGTTTTCTTATCCATTCAGCCACTCTATCTTTTGGCTGGAGCACTTAATTCTTTTCCATTTGAGGTACTTGTTGATAGAAATGTAGTTATTACCATTCTTTATTCCTGTTTTTGATACATGTTTTTTCTTC
>NW_011895648.1:2866-3686 GCF_000151845.1 Pteropus vampyrus | reverse complement strand
ACTTCGGGGCAAATGACTGGTTGTCATATCAGCACTTTTCAAATTATAAACACACCCTTTTTTTTAACTGGGCTCCTCATTTATTTTAAGGATTCTTTGCCATGAAGATTTACCAAGCGGTTAGCAGGCCCAGGGTGTGACACAGAGGATGAGCTGGCCAGAGAAATGGCAGGCCCCCGGAGGTACTCAGGGAGGGGGTGGCCAGGCCCGAGGCTCCGCTTCCTCCAGAAGCCCCATGATCCATGGGGCCCAAGCCGCTTCCTCCAAGGACAGAGTCCCGGTCACAACTTTCTTTGCCATGTACCCATTTCCTGGAGTAAATGTGAAAGTGGTTTAGGAATTGTCCCTGCTCCAGGGTCTCTGGGAAGCCATCCCTCTCTAGGCTCTTCCACACTTAGGTGTCTGAGGCTGCTGTGGTCTTGCAAACACGTTGCTTTTTGTAAATCGAGTGAGTGGACTTGTCTGGTTCTGTGAACATGGCTGGACACATCCGGGGTCCGGGAAACACGCTTCCTCCTGAATCCCGCCCACAGAGCAGGCAGGCTGGCGTCACAATGTTGTACCGGCCCCCACTTCTTGAGGGCCTACTGTGTGCCAAGCATTCTACCCACACCCCCTGATTTTATCCTCCCGACAATTCCAGGTGGTGGGGACTGTAACTTTCCCCTTTTCACAGAAAACAGAACCGAGGAAGGTTCCAGAAGCTTGTCTCCAGCCTCACAATACTGAGGGGGCCAGAGTCCGGATTCATGATGTCAAACTAGGACAAACACTTGATCCAAGTTTCTGGGGACTTGGGCAGTCGTCACTGCCTTGTTTT
>NW_011895648.1:0-1325 GCF_000151845.1 Pteropus vampyrus | reverse complement strand
ACAAACAAACAAACAACAACAACGAAAAACAACAACAGCCTTTATGAGAGACTGGTTTAGGGGCTGCAGGTGAGCTGGTCACCCCTTCTCGTGCCGCACACTAGGGCTTTTGCTGCGGGACCCTGTTTATAATTGTTGAGACACATGCACTTTGTTTTAAAAAAGCCCAAGGTTGTCGGTGAATGAAATGCTCATCTCCAGGCAAGCACAGGGTTCATACCCTTTGAAGCTGTCTTAAAGCACCTGCATATATCCCCTGAGTTCCCCTGGGAGGGGTGGGGGAACTCACCTGCAGGCAAGCACAGGGTTCATACCCTTTGAAGCTGTCTTAAAGCACCTGCATATATCCCCTGAGTTCCCCTGGGAGGGGTGGGGGAACTCACCTGCTCAGAGGGTGGCTAGTGGGCATCTTACCAGAGACTACAACCTGAGTCAGGGGGCTCATCTGACTCTCTTTTGTATTTTTTATTTTTGTAAAACCAATCTTCTTTTCAGTCTAGATAAATCCTATTCCCCAAATCCCACTAGCAGACTTCCCGACACACCTATCCCATGAGGCTTAGTCTTCTGAGCATCGCCCCAGTGCCCCACCTTCCAGAACACAGCTGCCTCTCCTGAGCACCTGCGGGTGCCAGGGGACTGGGCTACACGTTGACAGAATCCTGGAGGTACTGCCCTGTGAGCCCCATTACCAAAGGCGCGCCTGAGGCACAGAGAGACTGGACTGATGCACAGTCTTGTGGCTTCGAATCAGCGTGGCATTCACAGACCCCGTGGGTCTGTTGTCTGGTGCTGGAGGCTCAGGCTTGCTCAGTCTGTGGCCAATTTGCTCTTCTTCCTCTGGCATTTCTCACCCTCGATAAATCACTCCCTATTTTAGTTGTATTATTAGAGAGAAAAAAAAAAACCTGAAGAGTGCCCCAGATGTCTGCCTCTGGTACTGCCCAGCCTTTGGCATGGAGAGAAGTGCCCCTAGGAGGTGGCAGATCCTATAAGCCATGGAAGGTCCAAATTAGCTGACGCAGAGAGGGCTGCCTTGGTCACCCTGCCCCCAGTGCCTATGATGGCCGTGAACTCGGGGCAGCCCTCTCTGGAAAAGGGCCCCATCTTGTCCCATTAGAGCCCCAAAGACTGAGTAAGCCGACCACTATGTTTTCTGCGTGTCTTCTTAGAGGCGAGTTATGTAAAATGAACTCTGTTCAGCCTTAAAAAAAAAGAAGGAAATCCTGGCACATGCTACAACATGGGTGAACCTTGAAGACGTTATGCTAAGTGCAATGAGCCAGACACTAGTGGACAAATATAATTCCGCCGTATGAACTACC
>NW_011895647.1:0-966 GCF_000151845.1 Pteropus vampyrus | reverse complement strand
GCACTCAGGGACCCCCCACCCCCGAAGTCCACGGGGACTCTGCCTCGACTATGCCTTCTACGCGCGCTATAAAACGTTTTGCTAAACGTCTCATTTTAAAGTAATTGCAGACTCACACTCAGTTACAAGGGAAAATGCGGAGCGAGCCCATGTGGCCTCGAGCGGTTTCTCCATGGCGGTGACATCTTTGAGCAGGACGGTGCGACGTCGGGACCCGGATGCTGGTCCAGACACAGCAGGCTCGGTCCCCACAGGGTGCCTCACGCTGCATCTCACGGCCTCGCCCCCTCTCCTCCCCCCCGCCCCGCCTTAACCGCCCCCCGACCACCTCGGGCCTCCGTCCTGTGGTTCTGCCATTTCGAGGGCATTCCGTGAAGCCAGGCGCACCGTGGGTAACTCGGGCCGGCCTCGTCCACGGGGCGGTGTTCTCTGGAAGTTCACCCGGGTCCTCACCGCATGGCCGTCACGTCAGTCCCTCTCGTTGCTGAGTCGCGACCCAGGGGCCTGACCACCGATTGTGTAGCTCGTCACCCACGGAAGGGCACCTGGGTCATCGCCAGTTTGGGGCCGTTGCAGATAAAAGTGCTGTCAACGGCACGCACAGGTTTTTGTGCGAACGTGAGGTTTCACGGCTCCGCTCGAGTTCAGCCGTGACAGTAGTTACAGAAGCCACCAACCCGTCCCGGAACAGAAAAAGGACATTAGTGGAAAATCCAAATAAATCTGGGGTCTGGTTAATAATAATAATTTTGAGAAGAAGCTGCGAAGCGTTGCCCAGCGTGGCTGTGCCACTTCGCACTCCGACGTGAGCGGCCCCGTCTCTCTGTCTCCACCAGCATCTGGGGTTGTCGCTGTCTTTAATTCCGGCCCCTTTGATACACGTGCGGTGACATCTCACTGCGGCTTTCGTTCACGTTTCCTTCCGGCTGATGATGCTCAGTATCTATTCACACCCTTTGCTCCGTC
>NW_011895646.1:3700-5886 GCF_000151845.1 Pteropus vampyrus | reverse complement strand
GGAATCAGGAAATCAAGTTCAAGCTGCAGAGGAGATGAGAAAAACCCCAACCCTAGAGAGATTTTTAAGCTCTTTCTATGACTTTGTCTTTTGCTCATGATATCTTAGGGTTCATTCCCTCGTTCATGCAAACTCTCGAGTGCGCTCCCTAGTCTAGGCCCTGTGCCAAATGCAATCAGTTCAGTAAACAGCCGTCTTCTTGGGATGACTGGTGAAAAAAAAAAAAAATACTGTAATTGGGAAATCTGTGTTATCGAAATCTTCCACTTTTTTTTTCTCTAGACATTTCCCGCCATCACTGCACATGTGAAAAGTTTCCATAGGATTTGATACTGAATTAAAGATGACAATGAGATAGAAAAATATTCTTAATAAAGACAAGTAAAAGTAATGAAGAAAAAATAGTCTTGATTTTTTCATCTTTAAAATTTAAGCGTAGCTAGAAGATCCCAAAGGTTCTTCCAGGTTTAAAACTACTTGCTAGTTATCAGGACAATGCAAATTAAAGGAGCAATGTGAGACCATGTTCATCTTTCGGATGGAAAAAAAGATAAAAGAATCCCACAATATCAAGTGTCAGTACGAGTATGGAGGAAATCGGACAGCAGTGTACACTAATATAGCCCGTGTGGAGAGCAATTTGCTAATTTATAGTACAGTTCAACAAATCTATGGGGCTCTTATTCAACTCTAAGATAATCGCATACATGTTCAGAGTGACACGAATAATAATTTCATGGAGCAATAATTTTTATGGCAAAATTGAAAACAACGTCCATCAATAGATGAACGCAATGTGATCAGTCTAAAGGTGACCCAATGTACAGTGGCTAAAAGGACAAACCATACTTATAAACATGGCTGAATCTCAAAAATATTACATGTATAGAAAATTGGTGTACGTATATGTATAATTTACATATATATAAAATCAATGTTCTCAAACAGAGATGATTCCCCGTCCCCTATCCCTCTGGGGACATTTGGCAATGACTGGACACTTTTCTGTGACATAACTTAGGCAGGAGGTGCTACTGAAATCTAATGGGTATGGCCCAGATATTCTGCTAATGTCCTACGATGCAGAAAACAGCCCCCAAGGACAGAAAGTTATCTGGCCTAAAATGTCAATGGCACTGAGGTTGAGAAACTCTGCTCTAGAATTGTGGAAGACACTTGCTTTTACATTTTAATTATTCAACGAGTAATCTCCTGGCACGAATTTAACTTTCCTGGCATGCATAAACCTCTTAAGCGACCGCTGGCTGGAGTCTGAGGATGGCAGAATCCAAGACACAACATACCATGCCTCCTTTTTCTTAAAAAAAAAAAAGGAAAAGAAAAAAAGAGATCACCAGAGGCTTCTGAAGTACCCTTTTCTCCCCTTTGAAACCTCAGAGATTAAAATGTCCCCAGCATCCTAAATAAACATCTTTTGCAGGCTCCAGCACTGTTGTCCAGCAGTGCTCCCCAGTTCTGAAACAGTCTCCCCTTCACAAAGACTCCTTCCTTCTCTCATCTCGTGTTGGCTCTGCCACGTTACTTAAAGGGACTTGCTAAGTGTGACGGTTGTTATCATATAATAACTTCAGCCTAATTTATCTGCTGCGTTAAGGACGGATGACTGTACTTCGGGGTCTACTGTAAGGCACACACGTATTAAAGTCAAGGCCTGTCCCAATTTCCTGAACAGAACTTATTCGAGTTCACTAAAGTGCACCCTTCTGTGCTACCCATTCAAAATTTGCAACACACTCTGCAAAGATCTTTATACCCAACTTCTAAGAAGAAAAGGCTTCCATTCCAAAAGACACATGAAGATACTTGTGCTCGGTCTAACTAACCCGAGACTAGACCCAGAAATAACAAAAGTCAAAAGGAACATTAATCAATCAGTCGATAACCCTCACACTATACTGATGCAGAGACAAAACTGGACCAATAGCCCCAGGGATATTTCTAGCAACTTGTGTCTGAGGGACCAGTGGTTGCTGGAGATTAGGGCGGGGCAGGGTTTGGGCGCAGAGCATGCAACTCTAAAGGCAGACCTCTAGGGAGTGTCTTTGTGGTGATGGACAGTTCTGTAGCTTGACTGTAGTCATGGTTACATGCATCTATCTATGCAAGAAAATTTCATAAAACTGTCAACACACACACAAAACAAAATGAGCGCATGCAGAAACTGG
>NW_011895646.1:0-1180 GCF_000151845.1 Pteropus vampyrus | reverse complement strand
CCAGAGCTCTTACCTACTCTTAACCACCCTGCTTCTCACCTCCTCTGCAATCGCCACTGTTTACCACAGCTTTAAGGGCCGTGCTTTCTGTACATACACAGGGCTTACTTCACACAATCAACGTGAAAGTCAACTTGAATTCCCCATTTAGTGACTGATGCATGGAAAGCTCTCTAAATTTTTGCTAAGTTAGATATGTATTTACTTCCTGTACTGAACTAGAAACTCCTTGAGAGAAAGATCAAGTTAAGTTTTGTAAAATCTGGTATCTACATAAAGTTTGGTTCAGTTCCTTGCACATAGCAGGAGTTCAAGAGATGCTTATTTGAAATGTACCTACTTGCTTACATGTAGGTACCCTCCCTCAGACTGTGAATGACTAAAAGGCAGGGACATAGGGCTGGATGCCTAGGTCACGGTCACCTCCACGCCCCATGCCCCACCCCAACACACATACACCCTACACAGAGGGTCCTCAATAAACACGTGCTGAACAAATGAATGAATGAATGGCATCTGGGAATGAAAACAGAATGAACAATAGTCCAGGTTTAGAATCGCTTTCTTCATTCCAAGAAGAGAAAAGTAATACAATCACAGAAATGAGATCCTATTTACTGGACCTGCCAGCCCTTAGCAAAGGAAGCCGGACTTATTGTGATGGAGGGGAAAAAAACAAAACAAAACGGTGAGTTGTATATTGGGAGAAAAACAGATAAGCTGCACTGAGGAGACGTAACTGAAACGATTTTTAGCTGAATGAAGAAAAGGCATCCCTGTAAATCATCCATTTTGACATCTTTGACATCCCTACTCGGATGCTGAGGTCGATGCAGAATGAACGCGTGAGGGTAAGCGGAGGCGGACAGAGATTCGTGGTTAACTGTGACTCCACACCAGGCGCTCCGCTAAGAGCTGGGGCTTTGACTCCCACATCTATATTTTCATAATAAAACCTGGGACACCTGGAAGAGGAAGCAGGAACGAGCAGCAGCATGGCATTTCACTGGCTCTTAGAAAACCATTTGAAGAAATAATTATGGCGATGTGGTAACTAATTCTGCCTTACCAATATTCTAAATGGGAAACCCCACGGTTACTAACAGTGATCGCTAGCTAATGGGTGAATTCAAAGAATAATTTCCTTCCATACATACCTATTTGTAAAAAAAAAAAAAAA
>NW_011895645.1:2467-3286 GCF_000151845.1 Pteropus vampyrus | reverse complement strand
GTGCGTGTGCTTGGAGCCACTGGACGAGCCATCTAAAATGAGAGCGTATTAGGACACGCATTTTCAGCACCAGCCAAGGCCTCAGGCAATGGAGTACGTTCCAGTAGGCTGGCCTGTTGCTGGTGCAGCGGACACACCGGCACCGCACACAGTGTGGGCGAGAACGTGGGGGTGTCCTCTGTCCCCTGCTCCCGGGGGTGCCGGGTCCGACTCGGGGTCCTTCGCTCTTAGAAGGATGTTGAGAAGGGTGAGCAAGCTGTGTTGTGAGGAACGGTGCCCATTCACGATCCTTGAGCCTCGCCACATGCCCAGCACTGCCATCTTCTCCGTTTCACACTGAGAGACCAAGGTGCAGAGAGGCCAGTTGCCTCGCCCAGGATCCCGTGGCCTCGGGCACGGCCGTTGCAAGCGGTCAGGCCGAAACGGAAACCGAGGACTGCATGACTCCAGAGCCTGTGCTCCTGACCAGGCCAGCATGCCACGCTTGTCTCTCACAGGCTCGCTGGGGACAGTGGGTGCGAGGTCCCGAAACCCTCTTCAGAGAAGCACCCGAGCTGCCTGAAGAGGCAGAAGCAGGGCATGGGGCGAACTCCAGCTCTTAAAGGTGTTGCCTTTAAAAATGTGTAGGTTTACCATCACGTTTCTGGCGCCTAGCACAATGCTCCATAACACAATGCATAGTAGAGACCAGACAGGTAATGTCCGGCCCATGTGAACATCCCGTGTTACAGTCACCTGTGTTTTCCGCATATGTCACAGGTGGGAGACCGGTCTCAGCTCCCGCCACTGACACCGCTGACCCTGCCCCCGTCCCCTGCT
>NW_011895645.1:0-512 GCF_000151845.1 Pteropus vampyrus | reverse complement strand
CGCTGCTGCTTCCTCTTGCCTCCCACTCTGGCACATATCCCAGGGCCGAAGTGGGACAAACTGAGTCACCTGGCGACTCAGCCACTATTGCTGCCTAAAGCAGAACATGCCATTTTGATACTTGGGGACACCTGACGCGGCTCTTATTTTGAGTGGAGGTTTCTTTAAATATAATGAAGCCAAATTAAACATTGCTGTACGTTTATAAGAGAAGCAGAAACCTAAAGCAAAGAAGCCGTGATATACACGCGCAGGTGCGCGTGCACAGATGTGAGCCAGTCGAGCCACCTTCATCTGCTTTGCCCATCGCAGTAAACCCGCAGGATATAGACGCCAGCATGCTGCTTGTTTCAGAATTGATGTTCCCTGTGAAGTTTCAGTCTTGACTCCTTGGGCCATGGGACTAACAGAGAATTTGCTGAGCGAGGAGCCGAGAGCCCAGGGTTGGACCTCGGCTCTGTGGCTGGCCAGCTTTGTGACCTTAGCCACTCATTTTGCCTCCCGAGACCCTT
>NW_011895644.1:5368-5750 GCF_000151845.1 Pteropus vampyrus | reverse complement strand
ATTAGAAAATATGCATTAAGCCAAATTCTATAAATATAAATATGATAACCTAATATAATATAGGAAATTTTTAAATATATAAATAGAAATAGCTAAACATAGAGATGATAGAGGTAGAGACAGAGATAGAGATAGAAGAGATAGATGATAGATAGATAGATGATAGATAGATAGATAGATAGATAGATAGATAGATAGATAGATAGATAGATAGAGAAAGAGAGAGAGAGATGGAGATAGAGATGGAGATGGGGAAAAATAGAAATAGGGATGGTGGTGTGATTCCAATAGACCACAGGAAGTTCCATATCTCACAACGTGACCTCTCCAAGTGCTGGTTTAAGACTTCAAATTAAGCTATTTATTCAATAAGCATGTCTTT
>NW_011895644.1:0-1623 GCF_000151845.1 Pteropus vampyrus | reverse complement strand
CAAGAAGTGGAGTTGGGCTTCGGATCAGAAATTTGACTTCGGAGCTTGATCTCGTGAAGACAGCTGTCCCTCTGCTCACTGTCTGATCACTCCAGCCTGTCATCCATGTGTTAGAGGCGAAGTCAACAGGAAATCCAACTTCTCTGTAGCCACAGAACTTTCAGGGTCGTGCCTTTCACTGGACCTCTGCAGTTTTGTTTGGTTCCAGGAACGGTGAGTATGACATCCAAGGTGACTTTCTGTGACCCCAACATCAAGCCACCAACCATGTCTTTGTGGACTGTCCATACCAATTAAGAGTGTTTTTCTGGCAGATTTGGCTTCTGGCAGGTTTTAAAAATAGTAAGATATTTAATACGGACCTGAATTGTTGTTCACATGGCTATTCCCCTCCCCCGCCTCTGCCTACAGCACCCAGTCTTCCTAGGTGGTCCCCCATTCAAGTACTAACCAGGCTCGACTCTGCTTAGCTTCTGAGATCAGACGAGCTCGGGCATGTTCAGGGTGGCATGGCCGTAGACCACATGGTTATTTATATATATTGAGATCAGGCAAGACCTTCATGTTCTAGTCTGAACTCATCTCTCTAATGGGAAGAAGGAACTTCTTGGAATCCAGAATGACTAGGTTCATGACCTGCGGAGAATCTGCTTTCTCTCGAGGGGCAGGCACGGAGTCCTGAGCATAGCACTGAAAGCCCTCGGTCCTTGTGAGGTTCGAATCCAGGGCCAGCTGAACTGGAGAAAATGTTTTCCAGAACTATCTACCCCAGGAGGTGGCCTCATGCGTGTAAGAATCGTTTCAGAGAAGAATTGTAAATAAACACCTGGAGCGAGGTTGAGGGGACCGGGCTTTCTTGTAACAAACCAGATCTCTCGAAAAAAGCAAGAACACTTCATGGTGGAAAGGTCATCCGGCCCAGTCTTCTCTCATCCTCCTCCTTCCCAGATACATGCTCAGTTCAGCAGTTTCTTCTGGATCTCAGCAATCTTGTCATCAAGCAGCTGTGGGACGGTCACTAACACACATTCGCTTACTTCACCACTGACGATTTTACTTGCTGAAATATGTACCGATAACTACTTATCGATAGGTGACATGTGGCTGAAATCTGGCTCTGAGGAGTCTATCGAGTGGTCTTGATGTGCACAACTGAAGAAAGAATCACACTCTCCAATATTTTTTGAAGGACGAGAGGTCACTATGTTGTCGCCCTTCCTGCGGTGTGCCGTCTGTAAGCGTCTTACTAGGACTGCTATTCTCTAGTACCTCACTTCATCACTTGTGTTGTGCGTCCTGCACCAGCCTATAAGGCCTCTGGGGACATGTAGCAGGTCCTGAATGTCTTTATATTGCCCACCATGCTCAGCAGAAAGTTTGGTTCGATAGCTTTGTCTTAAAGCCTGTGTAGGAGGATAGGAAGCTCACGGTCACGGATCTGGGCTCTAATCCTGGCCCTGGCTCTGGGCGGGCGCTGTGGGTAAGTCTCGTGTTCGTCTAGTCTTAGGATGTCAAGCCTCCAGATGGTAGGGAAGAAGGAGGAGAGAGGAGGAGGACAGTATGTTTGGATGCGGACAGTGGTAGACGCAGAAGTCCGGGATAGAAACGCTGTCTACAACTTAC
>NW_011895643.1:368-2354 GCF_000151845.1 Pteropus vampyrus | reverse complement strand
CCCCTCCCCCCAGCAACCCCAGCACCCTTTTTTAATAATAACAGCAGCCAAGGAGGCCTCTTCCCCACAACTCGGGCTGCCTCCTAGGTGGCCTCCCTGCTTCACTCCGCCCCCTACAGGCTCTTTCCCACTCAGCAGCCAAGGGAGACTTAAAATGTAAACTGCATCATGTCATTCCTCACTGATAAAATAATAACCCCTCAAAAACGGAAATCCACAAAGTACAAGATCTCCTCCTTCGTTCCTGACCTCACCCCATCCCACTCATTCCCTTCTAGCGATGCAGGTCTTCTTCCTGTTCCTCAGACACACAAGCCAGCTCTTGCCTCAGGGTGTTTGCATTTGCTGTGCCCTCTGCTGTCACGCCCTTCCCCTGCACCCCCCTGGTTCCCTCCCTCACTTCCTAGTGGTCCTGCTTACATATGACCTCTTCAAACAGGTCTTCTCCATCCCATCACTCTGTCTAAAACGGCATTCCATTACCCTACCTTATCTTTCTTCATAGTACTCATCACTCCCTCATATATTGTCTGTTTGTTGTTTATTCTACTGGCAATAATAAATAATAAATGCTCACTGCTTTATTTCCCAGGGCCTAGAACAGGAATGAGATGTAGTAGGTGCTTAAGAAATATTTGCTCCATGCCAAAAAGAACTTCCTTCAGCCCACATGAGAAGCGGATGATTAGCCCACTTCACGGATGTAGACACTGAGATTCAAAGAGGTATGGGACCTGTCTTCAGTCACATGAGTTTGTCAGAGTTGGAGCTGGAGCTCCAACCTGGTCCAGTCCTTCCCCTCTGCCTCTCTGCTCTCTTTCTCACTTCCTGCCTAAAAAATAATACAGGTGGTTTGCACTTCCCTTGCCCCAGGATAGGCAAGACTGACAACCAGTGACTATAAACAGGGCAAGACGTAGCCCCTTCCTCAAAGGTTCTGCCCAAGAGCCCACAGGGTGGGAGATGGCAGAGTCTCCCCAAACAGGTGGCCTGCTTTGACCCTGCCCATGTTTCCCTGGGACCACCCAGCCTGCTCCCCCCAACCCTACTACCTTCCTTTCAGCCATCGATATCCCCCAAATACCCTCAGAATGGATCTGGGGACTGCTTCTCTCAACTCTATCCCACCAGAGGGAGTGAGGCAACTTCAAAGAGACAGAGACACAGAGTGGGAAGAATAACTGACTGTTCAATGACAAGACCACTGCTGACCCTTGAGCTAGATCCCACTAGATCTGGGGCAGAACAGAGATTCCTTCCCTGGATCCCCTCAGAGATTGTCTGATCGACCCCTCCCGTGTGCCCCACAGTGTGCTGGTTTGCTGGTTACATACATCCTCCAGGTAAGCATATAAGGCATTTTCTCCTTATCTGGGGTGGATCATGCCCCCGTACCTTTATTCATCTTGCCCTTATACAACCCCTTAGCACCTAACACACAGTGCTGAGGATATCCGTGCTTCGTAGGTAAATTCCCTTAATAAACTCTTAATGTAACAATGCTATTCAATTGTCAGCGTCCTTCCATCTCTTGGCCCTGCAAAATTTTATAGAAGAGAGAGAGAGAGAGAGAGAGAGAGAGAGAGAGAGAGAGAGAGAGAGAGAACAGAAACAAAGACACACATGCAGATACCAACAGAGATGGAGGAAGATGGGGAAGATGAGAGAAACTTGGAGGGTAGTGAGACTTGGCAAGTTCTGACATAATGGCTGAACTTAAACCCACTGACCAGGGCCACTGCCAGCCCGGTTGGCCTTTTTGAGCAAATTAGAGAGAGGCACCTTCACGGGGTTTCAGAGCCCTCTCACCTTGAGCCATGTACCCTGGTGCAGGATCCAACCACAGCAATGCATGGCAGCCCTCCCCCAGCGGTTTGCACACCCAGGAGGAGAAGGCAACTTTAAACGCCACCCAGTCCTCAGGTCTGACCCACAGATGGTATCTGCAGTGTTCCCTCAAAGCCTTTCAGGAATGTCTGGGCTCTT
>NW_011895643.1:0-318 GCF_000151845.1 Pteropus vampyrus | reverse complement strand
AACTTGGAGGGTAGTGAGACTTGGCAAGTTCTGACATAATGGCTGAACTTAAACCCACTGACCAGGGCCACTGCCAGCCCGGTTGGCCTTTTTGAACAAATTAGAGAGAGGCACCTTCACGGGGTTTCAGAGCCCTCTCACCTTGAGCCATGTACCCTGGTGCGGGATCCAGCCACAGCAATGCATGGCAGCCCTCCCCCAGCGGTTTGCACACCCAGGAGGGGAAGGCAACTTTAAACGCCACCCAGTCCTCAGGTCTGACCCACAGATGGTATCTGCAGTGTTCCCTCAAAGCCTTTCAGGAATGTCTGGGCTCTT
>NW_011895642.1:1745-3167 GCF_000151845.1 Pteropus vampyrus | reverse complement strand
TGAGTCTTTTGGAGAGATGCAGTCAGCAAGTGGAACCTTTCTTTCCAACCCTTCATTTTATTAATGTACTGTCTGGATAGAAGATATGGCTGCTTTCCAGTAGGAAATGTGCATCTGGGTTTCATCACCAACTGATGTGTCTAGAACTGAATGATTCCATTAATTCCCTGTCTTAGCCATCTTCACTCAAGGGCTCAAGATCACTTTCTAGTGGCTCATATGCCCAAAACAGAAATTTAGGTTTTCTCGTACATATCACATTATGGAAGAAATATACTTATTCAATGTAGTAAGTATTATTACAGTATAAAACTGTAAGAATACAAATATAGACATTGTTATAGGTTCACATATAGATGTAGATATAGGCAGAGCTGGCTCTAAATTAGATTTCCTGGTTTTAAGTCTCTCTTCTTCTTACAAATTCTGCTGACTCTAGTTAATTAATCTTTGTAAGTTTCAGTTTCCTTGTGATAAAATCATCTTAGACTGGCTTCACAGGATTGTCTCTAGTAATAAATAAGATCATAAAAGTGGAATTATTGGCAAAAAAGTAAAATACATGATAAATGTTAATTATTGTTACATAATACACACAGCTAAAGAATTAAACTTTGGAAATAAACTTTAATCCAGATACATGTTGCCTTCCCCATCCCACCTCTTATGATAAACACATAAACACACTTGGGCACCAATGCAAAAAACTAGCATTCAAAGCTATTCATATACTTATAGTATCAGTCAGTCAATCAATCAATCTCTCTCTCTCTCTCTCTGTGTCTCTCTCTCTCTGACTGACACACACACCCCCCCCTTCTTATTCTCCCAGAAAAAATGCCTTGCTTATGTGACTATCTGAAATGATCTCCTCTCCCTCTTTAGCATCATTTGCCTGGCTAATTCCTATTATTCTCTGAGAGTCATCTGAGATATAAACTCTATTTTGTGTAACTGTCATATTGTCCCTTTGATAGGAAGTGATAGAAAGTCCTTTCTCGGGTGTTTTATATTTTAAAAAGATATCGTCTACGAAGTAGAATTCCAATTATCGATCAATGTGTCTATTTCTAAATGGTTTGTTAACTAGCTGAATGAAAGGAAAATAAGTATAAGTATATATCTATTTATATAAGTATTTCCAGAAGACTTCAGTGACGAGGTCACTAAAAGTGACAAACCGCTGGCTAGGCTAAGGGAAAAAGAGAAAAGACACTAATAAATAAAATTATAAATGAGAAGTTACAATGGATACCACAGAAATACAAGGGATTATACAAGACTATTATGAAAGACTATATGCCACCAGATTCAATAACCTAGAAGAAATGGACAAGTTCTTAGATATCTACAGCCTTCCTAGATTGAATATGAAGAACTGGGAAATCTAAATAGACCAATCAACAGTAAGGAAATTGAAAC
>NW_011895642.1:0-405 GCF_000151845.1 Pteropus vampyrus | reverse complement strand
AATGGACAAGTTCTTAGATATCTACAGCCTTCCTAGATTGAATATGAAGAACTGGGAAATCTAAATAGACCAATCAACAGTAAGGAAATTGAAACAATCATCAAAAATCTACCAAAAAGTTAAAGTCCAAGACCAGATGGCTTCACTAGTGAATTCTACCAAACATTCAAAAATGATCTAATACCTGGTATTCTCGAACTTCCAAAAAATTGAAGAGGCAATACTTCCTAACTCACTTTATGAGATCGACATTACCCTGATACCAGAACCTGGTAAGGATAATACAAAAAAAAGAAAACTACAGACCAAAATCTGAGGAATACATATGTAAAAATCCCAAACAAATACTAGCAAATCAAATACAATATTTTAAAAAGATTATACATCATAATCAATTGGGGTTCT
>NW_011895641.1:3345-3868 GCF_000151845.1 Pteropus vampyrus | reverse complement strand
AGGCCACAGAGTGCTCCGCCATCACGCCCACCCCGACTCGGCCCCGATCGCGGGCCTTTCCAGGCCGGGCTGCCCCCACGAGCGTCTCCGGTGCACGGAGCCCGGGCGCCAACACGGCCGGCTTGTCCATCAGGCATGGGAGGCACAGCCCGGAGCATCCAGGAATGTGCTAATTCTAATTTATTTTAAAATCAGGAGAAAAAAAATCTGTAACAATGACTCCATCCAGCCTGGGTCATTTTGGCCTTTATAGCAACACAGTTGCAAAGCCTGATTTTTATGTCTTTTCATGGAGGAAGGGGCCCTCATGGGCGGAAGCGCCAGGCTCAGCACTGTCCCCCCTCAGGTCCCTAGAGGTGGGAGTGCTGGGGCGCCAGCTGGACGCGCCTGCCACGTGGCGAGAGGTGCTGCCCAGTGGGGTCCCCGGCGGAAGGTGGGGGCGGGCGGCTGCCCCCAGCCCCACAGCCCCACAGCCGGGGCCGGGGGGCCAGGCGGGGGAGCCCAGCGGCCCTGCGTTCTCTCC
>NW_011895641.1:0-979 GCF_000151845.1 Pteropus vampyrus | reverse complement strand
GAGGAACCTGGACGTCCAGCTGCGCGGCTGCTCCCTGCTGCTACGCGTCCTTGGCCAAGGTGGGCGCTGCGCCCGGTGCGTGCTCGGTGTTTACCCTGGCGCAGGCCTGGGAGGGTCTCAGAAACCGGCACTGGCTGCGCGGTGCCCCTCAGCAGCTGTGTGGGCTGGGGGCTGGTCCCCCACCCTTGGGGCCTGCGGTCGTCCATGCAGCAAGCGCTTATGGAGACCTGCTGCGAGCTGAGGGAACGAGGCCGACCTCGGTTTCCTTCATGCGAAGTGGGGGCGCTGCCCTCCCCGGGGTTGGGAGCACGCCACATGCCGTCTCCCGCCCACCCCCCACCCCCGGTCCCCAGCTTTGGGAGTTAACCCCAAGCTTCTCCTCTGGCCCGAGCAGCACTGGCAAAAGACCCGGCCGCTGAGTTACCCAGCGACAGCTCCGTCACCCTGGCCCTGCTGAGCATCATGCGGAGCCACCCCAAGGCCCAGCAGCTCCTGGGCATGGGCTACACTCTGCTGTCCATGATCTGCAGCCAGGGTGGGTCTGCCCCCGGCCCGGCGAGGCGGGTGCTGCCTTCGGTCGGCCCGTTGCACACGCTCGCCCTCGCTCCTGCTTCGCACGCCTCTGCAAACGTGCTCTGTGCCAGGGGCCACCGCGCGGCTGCACGCCGATGTCCGCTTCACGTCCAGCCCTCGTCGCCCCTGCCGCCCCGCTCACCTCCATTTCCTGGAGTACCTGGGCCTCCCAGGCGACCAGTGGGGCTGGCAGGGGCGGCCGGGTCAGGGACAGTGTGGAGGAGAGGGGCAGTGCCCACGGCCTTATAGACCCTTACAGTCCACCTCAAGAGGCTCGGGCCCGCTGTGCGGCCCCAGGGGGCAGGGCCAGGGCCCTGGAAGGACAGCTGCAGAGCCTGGGCCCTGCCCAGTCATGGGATGGGAGATGCTGGGACGGTGGGCCAGGCGATGGACCACTTGTTTCTGG
>NW_011895640.1:2708-4949 GCF_000151845.1 Pteropus vampyrus | reverse complement strand
GTGTCCAGAACAATGAGTTTTAAAGAAATTCAGTCTGTTCCCTGGACTTTGTAAAAATATGAAATTCTTATAAACTGTCGAGATCTTTAATTATTCTTTCTCTAAATCTGGTTATCCGATAGTGTATTTCTTCAATAGTAATTATTGGTGATATGTCTTAATACAACCAACACCTTTCCCTTTCTTTCTAAAATGGCTGGCAAAAAGCAAGTGACCAGCCATTTTTCTTGTCTTCCTCCACATTCAAGTGCTAGGAGCCCTATGGAATTTAATCAGAGTTTTCAATCAGAAATTTTTCTTTCTTGTGTGCTTTACATTCCCGTCGCCTTCCCCGGGACTCTGATCTTGCAGAGCCCTCAGGATTTGCTCCTGTTCTTCCTCCCCAGGCAAACCTCCAATCAGGGAAGCAAATGAGCAAGGGCTGCCATGAAATCACAGGGGTTCACAGTTGCTTCTTTACCCCTACAGAGGTTTTTGTCTTATTTAGCACCATTGCTAGCACATCTTTAGCACTTTATTTGTAACAGAGGCAAATTTAGGAAAGCATGTTACTTCTGTAGCCTGAATGCCACAGAAGAAAAAAAAATGACAGTTTACTCTCTGGGTGTGTGTGTGTGTGCGTGTGTGTGTGTGTGTGTGCACGCGTGTGTGTACGCGTGTGTGTGTGTGTGCACATGCTACATACACACCAGTAAATTGCCAGCAGTTTTTCTTTGGATTAGTTTTCATATACAAGTGCTCAATTAAACTAATGTCAGAAAGGAAATAAATGTCCTACTCCAAGCTCCTCTGGAGGGTTTAAGAATTAAAGTGATATAAGACAGATTAATAGGAGAAAATCAAGATTCATTTTGTACGTATAGAAGTCTCATAGATATGGAACCTAAAGAAATGACCAAAGCAGGCAGCTTTTATACTTTTTAGACAAGAAATAAAATAATAAATTTGTGAAGACCTGACAAGAAAAATTTAGGCTTGAGTGCTAATTAGTGAAGAAACTAAGCAGAGTTCTTTTTACACCACCTTCTCAGCCTTGAATTTCCTGTCTCTGTATCTTTACCTCCTGGTGCAGAGTGGGGACCTTTCACATGAGAGATTTATTTCCTGCTTTCAGAGAGAAAGGAGGGTCAGAGTGACCTTCTTGCACAGACTATTTCTCAAGTACCTTACTTCGAAATAAAATGCCAAAGTGGCATACTTTGAGGGGACAAATTTTGCGCTTCTTCACTAACATCCCCTTCTTGCAGAAGGTGCTAAAAAGAATAATTTGTGACAATAATAAGCTATGACTTCTCTACAAACAAAATAAAATAGATTTTTATCACATTTTGGTGCTAATAAAGGCCTAAAGATAATTTTTAATTGTCTTCCTATTTTTTTATCTCCACATTCATGACCTATACCAATTGTTTTATGTTATTTGTATATACTAGAGATTGCAATAGTAAAAAAATCATAATTGTGGAAGGATAAAGTATTTTTTAATTTATCTAGGTTTTAATTTATCCAGATTTCTAGATTCAGTTTCAGAACTAGAATGGTTTATTTTCACAAAACTGCGTTCATTTAGTCACTTGTTAAATCATATTTTAAATACTCATCAGGTATTTAAAATACTTTGGAAAATACAAAGAAGTCTAAGATACCCTCCCTATTTTCAAAAATCCAACTCTGTAACTCAGAAGAAAAATACATATAATGCCTTTATAACAACATAAAATAATAATATTCTATAGAATTAAGAGCCAAATGAGCAGTATAGATATCAAATATAAGAACCAAGAGAACAGGAAATATCACATGAAGAAGGTGCAACTTGCCTGGGATTTGGAAGATGGACAGAGTTTGAGTATGCAGAAAGGAAAGAGACAATATTCCTGGCAGAGAACATGGAAAATATGCCCAGGTGTTGAGCCGGACTTGTTTGAGGAAGTGTGAGTAAAGTGAGAGCAGAGGAGTTGTGAGAAGTATTACTAGAAAAGTCATGTGCGTGCTCAGCCTGAGCAGACAAAGGTGAGGGTGGAAAATGTGGAGCCTTCTGAGGGTGATCTGTCTCCTCGAGAGCCCACAGCCACAAACCAACACTCATTTCAAGTTTCAAATTCAGTTTGGGCAAATATGAATTTGGGGAGGTTCCTATAGTGTCTGAAATTATTATTGCATATCCCTCCCTCTCACTAACTTTGAAAAATACTAAGATTCAAAGGTCATATATTTCTAATTTTTAAATTTGTGTTTCTA
>NW_011895640.1:0-2120 GCF_000151845.1 Pteropus vampyrus | reverse complement strand
CACTATACGTAGTTATTACAATATTATTGACTATATTCCCTATGTTGTACTTTACATCCCTGTGACTGTTTTTATAATTGCCAATCTATACTTCTTAATCTCTTCACTTTTTTAACCCACCCCTCCAACCCCCTCCCATCTGACAACCACTGTTCTCTGTATCTTTGAGTTTCTGTTTTGTTTGTTCATTTATTTTGTTTTTTAGATTATGCATGTAAGTAAAATCATATAGTATTTTTCTTTGTCTGACTTATTACACCTAGCATAATATCCTTAAGGTCCATCCATGTCGCAAATGGAAAAATTTCATTCTTTTTTACGAATGAGTAATATTCCATTGATATATGTACCACCTCTTCTTTATCTATTTGTCTATTGATAGACACTTAGGTTGCTTCCATGTCTTGGCTATTGTAAATAATGCTGCAATGAATGAGGGGTGCATATGTCTTTTAGAATTAGTGTTTTAGATTTCTTTGAATAAATATCTAGAAGTGGAATTGCTGGGTCATATGGTAGTTCTATTTTTTTGACAAACCACCATACTATTTTCCATAGTGGCTGCACAAATTTATAATCTCTCCAATAGTGCATGAGGGTTCCCTTTTCTCCACATCTTTGCCAATGCTGGTTTGTTGATTTATTGATAAACCTGTTTTTAAATATCAAAATAGTCCAAATAAAAACATACCACGGTGAACAAATAGAGTATCCACCATGTAGCAGAATACAATTCATTGAGCAATAAGCTTTGAAAAATGGTTAGGCTTAAGTCTGAATCAAATACAAACTAAATATGAGCAGCATCTCTTCAAAGTAATTGTTATTCATTGCATTATACATTATTTAGGTTTTGATTTAAAGAAATTAGAAATGAAAACATGTTGGGTTGCTTAATCTAGTTACCAATGAGCATAAGATTTACTTGCAGGTTTACTTACAAGATCAACCTAAAATAATGAGATAAATCAGTAATCTGATTGAAAATGCTAGTTTTAATTTCCTGAGACAAAGATTCAATTTTCTTGTCTTTAATTTCATCTTTGAGCTCTTGGTTTTTTCCTTTGGGGTCAAGCAAAAATGTGTATTCTTTCTGCAGCTTTCCTCTGTGCATTGGGATGTCAAATTCTCAAGAAATGCTGAATCATATTTTGTCATTTTACAATTCATTCGTTTTGCCTGAAGCCAGATAAGTTATCTCAAATAGCTCAGTAAACACTAGAATTTTAAAATTTTGACTAAATTGCTTTTGCTTAACATAGCCTGTATTTTTCTACATTGTTATTAATTTCTCCTTATAATTTTTTTTTCATTTATTTTATTGGATAGTGCCCACTGCGTAGTAACTGAAAACCTAGTATATAGCCTTCACTGTTCTCACAGCTGACAACATATATCCATTTAGCTAAATGTTATCTCTCTGGAATTGATAAATTATGATTGGAAAACCTCTAGTTACATTATATCGTCTGCTTTTCTATTCCAACTTGCTTGTGGCAGATGAAGCCTCCACAGTAGTTGGAGAAAAAAGCAGCTTAGATTTTTGAGCTACACAATAATAGTATCTTGTTTTGTTTCCTGAATGAAAACTGTTCAAATGTTAACATTATGTGTTCGTGAGGATCCATCCCAGAAAACAGACCTTGTCTGGGGTGGTTCAATAGAGAGAATCTAATCCTAGAGAACTAGGGGCAGTGTGGCAAGCCAGAGATTATCAGCTGCTCAGATTTGAAGTGGCACCCCCAGAGCCCATGAGCTGGGGAAGCCACCTATGAAGAATGTGAACCACAGGACTGCTGCCCCTCTTAGAGAGGATGCTGATGAAAGCATAAGGGTGGCAGAAACACTGAGCTTCTTCCCTCCTCCCTCTCCTGTCTCCTCACTGTGTCTCCCATTGGAAACCAGCTGGCAAGGCAGCCTGTGAAACACAGAATGCAAGCGTAAGCCTCCTGCCATGCAGGGCACAGTACAGGAAGGGCGAGAAACATATGGGAAAACAAATAGGCAAATGACTGATGGATCTAGAAAGTACTGGTCAAAAAACAAAAGTGCTTCTATTGGTGCAAAATTCCTCTTTTTGTGTGCTCTGTGTGTGTATTTTCTTAGTTAATTTTCCATTT
>NW_011895639.1:4703-7117 GCF_000151845.1 Pteropus vampyrus | reverse complement strand
TTAATAACTGACAGTGATAAGGCCTTAGTCAGAGAACCCAGATGGAGGATCAGTGATTGATGGTTCATCCAGTCCAGCCTACGGAAAGACATTTCTGGAAGGACAGCTGCTTCCAGGAGTCTCACTGGTGGGAGTGTTTTTGCAAAGTGATTAAGCACTGAAAAGAGACTCCATATGTTCTATACTCTTCTTTATGGGAGAGTTTACCTCTGAGAGTTATTACAATGTTGTTTTATTGCTACTAAATTAGGTTTAGAAAAAAAAAAAAGAAATAGATATACTCTATCTCTACTGAGCCAGTTCCTGCCACAATGTCTACAACTAAGATTTATATTTTAAAAACAGCAAACCTATGACACTTACTTGATTAAATTAGAACAAAGTCAGGTGCAAAAGAAGAAAATTGCTTACGTATTGGATTGTAAAAATTAAGGAATTCAGAAACTGAATCTCTGTGATAGATGGGAATGTTACGATATTTTACTTCAAGCACCAGTTGTTCTGTTATGTGTATGTGTGTGTGTGTGTGTGTGTGTTTCACTCTCAACCAGATACCACCAGAGGCCAGCTAGTTTTGATAAATGGTCAAATGCAGTTGAAAGCTAAGAACTATATAAAGGAATGATATCTGCAAAAAGTATCTTCATTTGATACGCGCAATTTGCACCCCATAGACACATTTGGTGATTTCTTACTCATTGATAGATGTCAGGACTAAACCTACTCATATTACTAACAATTTGGAAGGCTCTTACACTTGAATCGATGGGTCCCCAAAGTGCATACTACCTAGATGCTTTCTTAGACATTTTAGTCGGCCAATTTTAAGATGTCTGGTATGAATTTCCACTTGGTCTTCATATTTAGTACATTAGTATTGATACATGTACACTGAAAATAGTGGTAACCCTCCAGGCAAAGTGTAGCATTCATATTTATTTTTTTTTAAACCACGTAATTATAAAATACAACCCACTAAAGAAAAAAATTATACCCCTGAATAAATGATAAAATTACAGTGTTTTCTTGTAGTCCATGAATACTGAAAATTTCAATTAACCAAGTGAAAAGCCATTGAAAGTGCCAGCAGGATTTATATCCCAGATTAATGACCATCATCTGCATCTTATTTAGCTAATGAAGGTTTAGAACACTTGTGGATAATTAAGGGAAAGCTGATGGGAGGAAATGTGAACCATGGAAAGATCGAATCTATTTATGTCTGCATTTAAAACAAAACATATCTAATAGTTCCCTCAATCAAGGTATAACGTCTGTTCCTTTGGGATAAGATAGATTCTCATAAGTTAAGTAGGCAGGTTAGCTCCCCAAACACGAAATTCATTCCTCATTCATTCATTCATTCATTAAATACTTTTTGAATTCCTACCACGTGATCCACTCTGCCCTGGTGGATCAACATGACAGCACCACGATCTCCCTCATGTTTTTTCCCACCACTTTTCCTCTTCCACTTTAATTACGTTTATGGCTCTGGGTTTTACTTTACTAAGTAACTAGCATCCATCTGTCTGTCATGACAGCCATAGCATAGCTGCAATCCAGGGATATGACAGGAAAGTACAGGGGGTGCAATAGGGCACCTGGCTTATTCGAGACCTGGCAGAACCCCTAAAGAGCGAGCCTCAGACTCGTTAATAGGTGGGGGTTCGTGTGAGGAAGACTAACAACTATCAGAGGGAAGACGACACCTGAGGATCAGGCATAGCCAGAACAGGAATCAAAGTCAGCTTTACTGGATTTCACTGAATTGTTTATCAGTCATCTCATTCAACTGTTATTATTCCACTTAAGAAGGAAGCACCTTAAAACCTACTCTCTAGGTCCCCACCATAATCTCCAACAAGTTTGTGTTTAACAATGGTGATACTTCAAAGACCTGCCGTCCTCGGATCTATGTCGATGCGGAAAATGGCACACCTATCTGGCAGGCATATTATGGGAAGTCAGCTGATGGAGGTGGCAACTCCATGCACACATTTGTGTCTTTCAGAAAAACTTCCATGTCTGAAAGGAAGGCCAGGTTTTAAAAAAGGGAAAAAAAATCAGAGCCTACATATACCCAGTTGGGCATGACATTAAGCTAGTGGGTCTCAACTGTTAGCGGCACAAGGCTCACCTGGCAGTCTTGTTCAAATCCCCAGAGGCTCTGATTCAGGAAGTATCGGATGGAGCCCAGGAATATGTATCTCTAACACATTTCCAGGTAAGGTTGATGCTCCTGGTCTAAGAACTATACCTTAAGAACCAGTGGTCTAAGATATACTCAAAGCAAGTTAAGAGTAATGGTGATGTGGGGAAAACATACTATGTGGGGAAAGTGTTATAAGTTGAATTGTGTTCCCTAAAAAGAGGTGTTGCTGTCCTAACCCCCAGTACCTATCAATGTGGCC
>NW_011895639.1:0-1833 GCF_000151845.1 Pteropus vampyrus | reverse complement strand
TACAAATCCAACTGAGAAAACATTCCAGGAGCTTCCATAGCTCACCCTCTAGAAAAGCATGACCTTTCCTGCAGCAAGAGAGCAAACACAACTGGGAAGAAAAAATTCTTATCTTGAAAAGCTACATGTCAGCCAAATAAGACAATGAAAACATGATACCATATCTACAGTTATTTGGGGACAATTAAAAAATATGTTAGTCTCAGGCCTAGCTGTAGGTGCTTGATGATAAGAGTCCCTCCTTCAAGCTTCTCAGGAAAGATGGGAAGGAAACTAAAGACCAACCGAGGGCAATGAAGTTGAAGGCGCTCAGCTCCTGGAGGGATTCTCATTGTTTGAGTGGTGGGAATATCTTTTATCATAAGGCTTTCACCCAATGTCTTTCTCTTTTCCTTGTTCATAGTAATTCCATGTACTAATATATATGTAAATAGATCCATCTTTAAAAAACAAAACACCACCTATGTTAATCTGAAATCCAAGCAGATGAAATACTAACATGTAAATTTGGTAGATGGGGAGGAGAGAAGGAAGAAGGTCAAGGAAGAAAGACATTTTCATAATCACTGGCTATTACAAGTCATTTAAATGCACACACAACAAGAAGGGAGGTTGCATGGCCTAATGTGATAAGTTCCTGTTTAAAGCCCAGCACTGTCATTAGCAAATGAATGGTGATGTGCCATTATCTGAGATACTCTAAGTGATAGTTTGACAAAAAATTGATGTCTACACAATTTTACTGCATACCAGAAATAAAAATAAAAGATCTAGCTTGCCATAAACACATTTCATAATTAGAGCACTGACAGATGCAGGCCTTATCTTAGTTCTAAACTGCTGCATCTCCATTTCTTCAGAGAGTTTATTTTGAGTTCCACCTGCACAAACTCTCCAAGTGAAAGGCTAATAAGAGATGATTAAAGTATTCCCCAGGGCCTGGGGAAATCCCATACTTCATTTTTTTTTTTTTTCATTTCTTTCCAACTGCCCAGAGCCCACTTTTTCAACAAACATTACCGAGCACTTATGTTGCAGGCATTAAGTTTGGTTCTGCTGGTGGTATAGAGATGAATGAGACATGACATGTGCCTTGAAGAGATTACAAGCAAATCTGTGAAGCTTTCCATATTCTTTGGACAAGATCTACTGAGTTCTTAGCCTGGTTTTCTTCTCTTCCATGTCTTCCATCCTTCCTGCAAATTCTCTACTTCTTTGTACCACTCTGTACCTTGTACATATTTCTATAATAACCCTTATCATACTACCTATAGTGCATTTATTTGATTACCTCTTTTGCCACAGAGAACTCTTTGGCCAAACTCATATTCCTTTTCTAAATGTCATAAAAACTTGGTACAAGGTAGATATATTTTTTAAATTTGTTGAATATGAACATAATCCATCCACGTCTATGGCTTTAAGCACTAGCTATATTATGATTATTCTAAATGTGTATGTTCATTCCTGATCCTCTGTCTATGCTTCAAATTCACTATTTCTGATTGCCTATTACATATCTCCACTGGAATGTCCCACATGCATCTACAATTTGACTTGTCCCAAACTGAACATATTGCATCCCTCTATTGCAAAACTGTCTCTACTTGTTGGTATCTTGGTTAACGGTGAGACCATCTAGTCCCTCTTTCAACTACAAATCTCAGTGTCTTTTTTGACTCTTCTCTCTTCCTTACCCACCATGTCCTAGTGATTCCTCTACAGAAAACTCAAGTCATAAAGCTTTCTTTTCTCCTTGCCCTCGCCACTGTCTTAGTTCAAATGTTTGTCACCTTTTAATTTTCTACCAGATTTCCAGGCCACTAATCCATC
>NW_011895638.1:3167-3757 GCF_000151845.1 Pteropus vampyrus | reverse complement strand
TATTTTATTATTTTAAGAATGTCATATAAATGGAATCACACAGTATGCAATCTTTCGAGGTTGACTTTTTCCACTCGGCACGATGCCCGAGACCCACCCACGCTGCCGCATGTGTCAGGAGTTCCTCGCTCGTCACTGCTGAGTGGCGTTCCACGGCGGGGATATATCACACTTTTGTAAATCATTCGAACGCTGGAGGACATTAGGGTTTTTTTTCCCCCTAGTTTTTGGCTATTATGAACATTTGTGTATAGGTTTTTGTGTCTCCAGAATTTGTCATTTCTCTAGTATAAATGCCCAAGAGTGACTCTGCTGGGCCACGTGGTAAGCACATATTTAATTATTACAAAAGGCTGCCGGACTGTCTCCCAGAGGGCCTGTGCCATCTGACACACAACGGCATGGCTGAGTAATCCAGTTTTTCTGCGCCCTCACCAGAATGTGGTGGCGTCATTACTTTTCACGTTAGCCATTCTGGTAGGTGTGTAGTGATATCGCATTGTAGTCTTAATTTGCATTTCCCTATAGTTGATCGTGCTGAACATCTCTGCATCTGTTTGTCATCTGTATGTCCTCCTCTGTGATAGGCC
>NW_011895638.1:0-1189 GCF_000151845.1 Pteropus vampyrus | reverse complement strand
ACGCTTCCGAACGCGCTCGGTTTTCAAGAGGCGACCAAATGGAAAATGAATTGTTTACCAGAGGGTAGAAATATTACTACTGACGTTCAGAGATCCGAAGATTTAAAATGAGCAAATACACCACGTGGTTTCTATTTTAAAATAAGAGGATGACATGGGAAAGACTCTGAAAAAAAATTGTTTTCTTCTCTACATTGTTCAATGGTGATGATTTTGTTTTAGATGTAAGTTCCAATTAGGAATTCCAGTTAGGCTTCTCAGATGCTTTTCATCTTATTGTAGAGAATGATTTTTATGACACCATATAATCTGCTCATTTTATAAATAAGCATTAGCTGTTACTGACAAAATGGAGCCTGATGTTCGCATGATGCCATAGGCACTGCTGTGCAAATGTGAAGAGCACCGGTCTTAAGTGGTATCAGAAAATCGACTTTTGAATTCTAATTCTGTGATTTACTAGCTCTGTGACCTTGTGACCAGTAAGTGGAGAAGCAGTCACGTCTGGGGCGGGGGGACCTCAATCGTTTTGGTCTCCGAACCCCTGTTGCACTCTCAAACACGGAGAACCCCAAAGAGCCTTTGTTCATGTGGGTTCTATCTATTACTATTTACCATAGTAAGAATTAAAGCTGAGAAATTTCTTCACGATATGGCAAAGTAATGTTTATGTCTTTTTAAGAAATCCTTGCATTTTACTCATCCCAGTATGCTTTGACAGGTCTTTTAAAATTTATGTTAAAAAAAGTTACAGTCACATGCATTAATTAATTTATTTTAGAAACGTTTAAAAAGGGTCTTCTTGCTTTGTTTTTACTAGACCACGGCATGGGAAGACTCCCCCATAATCGAAGTGTGGTTGAAAAACTACTGATGAGATGGTAAGAGGACAGAACAGCTATCGGCACAAACCCGGGCTCGGTGCCGCTCCGGGTTCACACGCCTCCCCGTGAAACCTGAAGGCACAGGGACAGAACGTGCAGCGCTACCTGGTTCTGCAAGCAGACGGAAACAGGGCTACTGCGGTGCACGAACAGTCATCTGGCTCAATGTAAGAAAAGTCCTGAGGATGAGGGTTGAAAACAACAAAACGAGCTACAGCAACCGGTAACAGACACGTCGAAGCACGAGACTGGGTGACGACTGCTCAGGGTTACTGTAGTGGGGAGTCCCATGACTGAATCACGTG
>NW_011895637.1:4135-6096 GCF_000151845.1 Pteropus vampyrus | reverse complement strand
GTGTTCCAAATCCTAAATGATCTGGGAAAAGTCATCAGAACCAGGTCAGGAAGAGCCTTGAAGGCCACCCTAAGGACTTTAAGCTGAAGCTCGAAGGCAATGGGAAGCCATCGAAGGGTTGCTATTTGTTCTTTCTTGATTTCAAAACTCCCAAAGTAGCTCTTCGATTTTCCCCTTATTCAATGAAGGCTTTATTTTGAAATAATTTTAGACTTAGAAGAGGTTATAAATACAGTTCAGAGAGTTCCCATACACCTTTCCCCCAGCTTCCCCGGTTGATATCATCCTACATAAATAAATATAGTGCATTATCGAAACCAAAAAATTAACATTGGTTTAATGTTTTTCACTAAACTACAATCCTCATGCACTTTTGCTAGTTTTTGCATGCATTCTCTGTGTGTGTGTGTGTGTGTGTGTATGTGTGTGTATGAGTGTGTGTGTGTGTGTGTTGTGTTATTCTATGAAATTTTTTCACACGGTATAGATTCAGGTAACCGCCACCACAATTAGGATACATAATTGTCCCATCACTACAATGTGTGTTTGTGCATTATTTGAGACATAATCACAGTGGATCATTGTGTGGATGCTACAGACAAAAAAAAGGAAAAACGATAGGACACGTCTCCTTTTATTTCCTTTTAATTGCAAAGTTGGTCGGATGTATCTTTTCAAGGGTTACGAGTATTGTTTTCATAGTTTTTGGCACATAAAGTTTCATTCACTGCTCGGTAACAATAACCTTGTTTCATCAAAGTTCCTTCTCTTTATCAAAGGACTTTTAACTAGAACCCCAACTGTGGAAGATGGCATGATATATCTTCTTGCTGTATCTTTTTAAAAATGAAAATGAATCATAAGGATAATTTGGATAATGACTCAGTACCTAGAACAGTAAATCTCAATCCTGACTGGACACTGGAACACAATACGGGATTATAATTTGTTTTTTAATCCTCATGTTCAGGTCCTAATTTAGACTGATTAAATCAGGATCTTTTGCGATAAGCCCCAAGCATCGGTGTTTTCTTAAACTTTTAATTTTGAGATTATTTTAGATTTATAAAGAAGTAAACATAGTCCAGAGTTCCTGTTTACCCCTCACCAGCTTCCCCTAAAGTTAACACCTTACACGATCATAGTGCAATGTTCAAAACCGAAAATTAACATCAGTACAATACTGTTATCTAAACTACCGAGTTTGTGTGGATTCGGCCAGTTTCCCATCAATGTCCTTTTTCTGTTCCAGGACCCAATCCGAGGTCCCATCCTGCATTTCATCCTCCTGTTTCCTTAGTCTCTTCATGGAGATGACGGTTTCTCAGTCCCTCCTTGTCCCTTTCCTTGACACTTTGGAGAGTCCTGGTCAGCTATTTTGTAGAGTGTTTCTCAATCTCATGATTCAATTGAGCTTAGGCATTTGGGGCATGAACATCACAGAAGTAATGCTCTGTCCTTCTAAACGCACTGTATCAGAGGTACATGATGTCAATACATCTTTTACTGGCGATTTAAACCTCAATCACTTTGTTAAGTTGGTGTCTGCTGAGTTTCTCCACTGTGCAGTTGCCATTTTTCCCTTTACGATTAATAAGTCTTTTGGAGGAGAGGCTTTGAGACTACCCTGTTCTCAACTTTTTACCCACTAATTTTAGCATCTGTCGATGGATATTGCCTGCAATAATCATTTCTCTTTCCCTCGTTCCTTCTCCACTTATTAATTAGAATTCCTCTATAAGGAAGAGCAGTATTCCTTTATATCAGTATAAAGGATTTTTTTTTCTAGCCTATGGATTACAATCTGAGACCATCATTGTTGCCCAAATCATTCCCGTTTGGGCCATTGGGAGCCCTCTCAGCTTGGTGCCCATGTCCCCATCCTCTTCTGAGCACTTTCTTACATTTTGGCATCGCAAGGTGCTCCAGGCTCATCTTGTGTTTTCTCTGCCCCAGCTCTG
>NW_011895637.1:0-825 GCF_000151845.1 Pteropus vampyrus | reverse complement strand
CCTGTGTACAGTCCCCTCCCACACTCCGAGAGCTGACCCGTGTGACCACCGGGAGACTGAGGAAGTGACAGTGTGTGACTTTATAAAGACATTACAGCTTCTGCTTCGCTGTCTTTTGGGTCACCGGCTCTGGGCGGAAGACAGCGCCATGTCGTCGTAAGGACACTCAAGCAGCCCTATGGAGAAGTCCACTTGGTGAGGAACGGCCACCTCCTGCCAAGAGCCACTACTAAGTCACCAGGCATGTGACTGAGCCACCTTGGAAAAGGATCCAGCAGCCCAAATGGAGCCTTTAGATGACCAGGGCTACAGCCAACATCTTGACTACAACTTCCTGAGGGACCCTGAGCCAGAACCACCCAATGGAGCCACTTTTTAGATTCCTGACCCGAAGAAACTGTGAGATAATAAATGACTATTGTTTTGAGTCACTAAACTTGGGATTCTTTGTTACACAGCCATAAATAACGAATGCATGTGCCTATCTTACAGTTTTGCGAAGATTAGATTTAATAATGTATATAAGGGCTTAGCATAGTGCCTTATATAGGTGTGTGCGTATGTGCGTCGGTAAACATAATATACACATATGCACAGAGACCACAGACTGATAGGGACCCCAGGGACCAAGGCAGAGGGACAGAGGCTATTGGAATATCATGAAGACAGAAGAGTAAAGTGACTCTTGACCAAAGTCTAGAGAGATAACTCAGGATATTAAAGGAAAGAATATTGCAAACTGGTGGCCTGAAATCAGAATTTAACCCAGAAATGTCTTTCTGTTTGGCCAGTAAAATGTTTTATTTAAAAAAAAAATCAAGTCAC
>NW_011895636.1:936-1259 GCF_000151845.1 Pteropus vampyrus | reverse complement strand
TGCCCTTCTCTGTATGTCATGCGTTTAAGAAAGCATTTGTTTTTCTCCTTGGAACACAGATGCCTATCTGTCTGACCTCTGGACCCACACACAGTCGGGGGTTGGGGTGGGGGTGGGGAGGACACTTTGCCAAGCCAAACCCTGGCCAGCAAGGCCACCTGTTCTGGCCTCTGGGCTGCTGGATGAGCGACTCCTTGGGTCTTGTTGGCAAATGTATTTCAGCTCTTCGGTGACCAGCGCTGACTTCTGCTGAGCTACCTCCTTGCTCTCCAGGTGACCCACTTCTGGACATCCTCTGGGACCCTTTGGGGGTGGGAGGGTGG
>NW_011895636.1:0-886 GCF_000151845.1 Pteropus vampyrus | reverse complement strand
CATGCGTTTAAGAAAGCATTTGTTTTTCTCCTTGGAACACAGATGCCTATCTGTCTGACCTCTGGACCCACACACAGTGGGGGGTCAGGGTGGGGGTGGGGAGGACACTTTGCCAAGCCAAACCCTGGCCAGCGAGGCCACCTGTTCTGGCCTCTGGGCTGCTGGATGAGCGACTCCTTGGGTCTTGTTGGCAAATCTATTTCAGCTCTTTGGTGACCAGCGCTGACTTCTGCTGAGCTACCTCCTTGCTCTCCAGGTGACCCACTTCTGGACATCCTCTGGGACCCTTTGGGGGTGGGAGGGTGGTTGCAGCTAAATAAATAGTCACCCTAGTATTTTAGGACAGGAATAGCAGCCTGTGTGCAAAGCCCCTGGGTAGGTTTGTTTATTTATGCATTTCTTTTTAATGGGAAGGCTGAGAGAAATTGCGTGGTTTGTGAATATTTACAGGCAAATTACTTCAGAGAGGAAATGAATTCATTCTCTCTATTCTCCCACTGTTAACAGATAACACTGTGGTTCCTGCCGCTGGCCTCCCACAGCCCTCTCTTTTCTTTCTTCTAATTCCTTGAGGTCTTTATGGCAGCTCCAAAAGGAGCGACTGAGTGGATGTCAATGTAATGCACCATGCACTTATTGAGCACCTACTGTATTCCAAGCCCTTGTTCAGGCGCTAGGGATGCTGAAGTGAGCACCGTGTCCGCTCTCATGGATGTATGAGTCTTGGATTTGGGGGGGGAGGGATGTGGACAAAGAACAGCCGTGCTCTGATGGGGGAACCAGTTGCTTTGAGATCTCTGAGGCTCCAGGTCCCACTGAGCCAGTGGAGGAGCTGGTCTGGCCGCTGTGGGCCTTGTGAGGGCTGTGGGCAGAGGAGGTCTGTCTC
>NW_011895635.1:7221-7612 GCF_000151845.1 Pteropus vampyrus | reverse complement strand
AAAAACACTACCTCTTCTACAACACCTTCACTGGTCCTCTAAGCTGAAAATAACTTCCCTCTTCTGAAATTTCATGGCACAGTTGCCATACCTTTGCTACTATGATTATCACATTTTGGGGTATTCGTGTCAAGGTTGTATCTTTGCCACCTTCTAGCTTAGAAGCTCATTGACAACATGATTGAAGACCAAATTCCTCTTTGCTTTTCAACAGCATTTAGCACAGCATCCTTCTGCTCATGGTGGGCCCTTTATGTGGGGTTAATAACCTTTGAGCCCTGAATCTAATAGTGAATATTGTTAAGTCAACAAGTAGGGGTGGAGTGTTCTATTTTAAAGCATATACCTGTCTGCATGACCTGGTCTGAGTACTGTGCTACCTTTGGTCATG
>NW_011895635.1:0-2216 GCF_000151845.1 Pteropus vampyrus | reverse complement strand
ACAAATTGATTCGATAAATGACTTGCCTGGAAATCTTTCAACTAAATGCTCTTAAAGGGAAGCTATTCAGAATGACACAGGAAACACCGAAACCCTTCCCTTCCCACCACCAACCCCCACAAGCAGAAAGCCATGAAGGTTCAGTCAGTTGCCCATAAACTGTGTTCCCAGATCTCGCTACATTGCCATCATTTCAGATCAGCTTCATCAATACCAGATGGACCACCCGGATACATGCTCATTAGTCATATGCTTTAAAATAAGCTCAGTTCTCACACCCACCTGATGGTGGGAATGGAAATGATTACTGAGGGTACCATGAATGTGAGACTATAAAAGCAACTGTTTGGTGTTAACTGATTAGCATAATGGTAGAGAATTCCCAGAGTTCTGTTTTGGGGAAGTCTTTCCTGTTTTCTGCAGCTCTATATGCAGTGCTAGTTTCTAAGGTTGGTGGGGGAGCCAGATATTGAAGCCATGTCACCCCCACCCTGTTTGAGGGAGCAGTGCCTCTCATCACCCTATACAACCTCAGTCTAGTCACATGAACCCTTAAAAGCAAAGGAGGCAGCTGCCCTGGAAGTTTTCATGCCATGGGTAATGCATTCAGATGCCAGGACAAGAGCTGGGTGGCCACTCAACTCTAAGAAACAGAAGAGAATAATCTGAAAAAAAATGTCCCTCCAGCCTCTTCATGAAAGAATGGAAAGACTTTTTTCCTTCCTTCAACCCAGTAGGTAAACAGTGTTTTTTATCGTCCAGACCTAATCCTTGGAAAGAATGGAGCTATTTGTTTCAAAAGCCTATGCTCATGGGGAAGAAAAAAAAAAAAACCAGTTAAAATGGCGTTTTTCCCAACTTCAAGGTAAGAAGGATTTTGTGAAGATATGGAGGATGGAAAGGAAAGTAGGTTCTGCCCATAGCAGAAATCAGTGCTCCAACCCCACCCAGTTCTCCAGGAGATACAAAGACCTTCTCATAAAGCTGGGAAGTGCATTCCCAGGAACTCAACCTGGATACACAAGCCTAGAGATTCATGGTCAGATTTCATAGGGAAGAACTGGGGGTAAAACAAATAGACTTTTAAGCAGAATAACTGCCTGACTTCAAATGAAACACCTTTTGGACAGTAAGCATTTCATCAACACACAATTCGAAGCCCAGAAGGCTCTCTCCAACTTTTGAGCAGTATAAGAAACCTCACATTCTTTCCCCAGAGAGTAGAAGGGGACCACCAAATAGGCCTAAATTTATTTTCTTATCAGATAGGCAGCCAAAACTCAGAGCCAAGTATGATTTAATAGAGAAAAATAAAATAAATATTATATCTCTTGCATTCAAATATGGTGAAGCAAATTCATGTCCCTTTAGACAATAATCAGGATGCATCTTATCTTCATTCAAATCCCAGTATAAGCCTCCCTGGTTACTTTCACGGAAACTCTTGCACCAACACTGCTCTGTCTATTCCATCTGAATTAACTCCCCTTTGATTCCTGTCTCTCAAAGCCTTTCATTCATGTTGATCAGCAAATAATTCTACATACTCAACTTCTTGGAATAGTCCTCCACCTTATTTAATGAACAGCTGGTTGTCTCAAGAACAAAGCATCTCTTGGTAGTCTTCCCAATACAGGCTGTTCTTGTCCCAAGGCTCATGTCATTGTGGGCAGGTTGTCCTCCCTTCTCATTGCCATGTTCATTTCATTGCATCGCTACACTTTCATAAATCCCCTATTCTTCGAGGCTACGTCATCTGGCAATGCCACCTTGCTCCTGGTTCACAACCTTCCTCTTCACCCCAACTGCTTTTTATCATTTTTAGTGATGCTGAAGTTCATAGGGAAGACTCTGTTAATACTCTGAACACTCAAATTCTTAACCTCCTTATTTTTTGACTTGACTTGACTTTAGCCCCCTATTCTCATGGTCACACCGTGGTTGGACCTTGTCATCACCAATTTGTACAACTTTGACATCTTGTATGCAAATATTTCACTCTCTTGACAGTCTCCTCTCCTGCTAGCACACTTGCTTAAACATCCCCATTTTTAAATGTTTTAACCCCATCATGATGTCTCGTCCATTGGTCCTGTAATTTTTTTCTCTATCCAGAGTCTCGTCCTCCATTCACTACCCTCTTAGTTCAGCTTAGATAACATGCTCCATCATTATAATTATACTGTAATTGGTGTTGGCAAACACCATCAATTCCC
>NW_011895634.1:3080-5364 GCF_000151845.1 Pteropus vampyrus | reverse complement strand
AGTTAAGTGGAGGGCGTCCTTCTGGGGGCTCTGCCGAGCTGAGGGCCACAGGGTGGCCGGCGACCATGACTACAGAGACCGAGTCAAATTGCTAGCATTACAAGTGGGGTTTGAAGTTGTAAATGCCACAAGAAAACAAAAAATGATGAATCAGTTTGCAGTGTATCCTGTAACCCTAATTTGGCAAAGTCATTGACACGGCAGATAAGCGTGTTTGGAACTTCTCTTTGGAGAGTTAAGAAGCACTGAGTATTATAGTTTCTCATCTAGATGCACTGTGTTGAATCGAGAGATGGCATGATTGGCCTTTTGCTGTAGCAAACTAGCACTCTGCAGGCCAAGACGCAGTTCCAGGCCGTTATCTAAAAAAAAAAAAAAAAAAAAAAAAAATAAAAAAAAAAAAAAAAAAAAAAAAAATTATAAAATGAAAAATAAAAGAAAAAGGTATCTATTCAAGTGACACATGTTCACTCAGCTGAGTGCTACTGAACTGTTTAGTCCCTTACAGGCACAATTCCTATTATTCACAGATTCAGGTCCTGACGTATGTGGCAGATAATAGGCCACCGGTGTCTGGGGGAGAGAGAGGGGTGGACATCACATCTGTGCAAGAGGGATTCGGAATCTATTAACTGGAAAGTAAAATTATTTAAATTGATATTAAAATGACAAGGCATGAACACGAAGTCAATGAAGATAAAGGTAAAGTGAAGTTTTAAAAACTACCTACAAGTATCTCGATTCACCGTAAAACAATCCTATGTAACCATTCCCGAATTTCAGAAGCTATTTTCCCCAAATCGTACAGCACGTTAAGTGGTGGAATCAAATTAATGATCACTACGCTCGAGGAATTTTAGAGCGAGCGCAGGTTGTCGCACCGCTTTGCATCCCAGAGGTGCAGGCCCAAGGAGGCCGGCAATGTGGCTGCAATCACGCCATGCTCCTGACCCTCACGGCTCACGTGAGGGACAGCAATGTGCTGTTCGCTGTGGACCAAGCAGGAACTCAGTCATCTGCTTCGAGTGACACAAAAGGATACCAAATAAAGAGAAAATTAGAAATTAAGTTAATTTAGACTTTCAAAGTCAATTCAGTAAAGTTTTGTGGGATAATAATTGTTTCTGTGTGTGTGTTTTTTATATAAACAGTTAAATTCATTGTTGATAAGCTGAGATGGAGAAAAATCAGAACCACGAACCTGTATAGTACATCCATTTTTCTATCAAGAAGAAAAATGTTTATAAATTGTGACAAGGCAGAATGCCAATGAGGAGAATGATCAGATTTCCATACACTAAATATTCCTGGCGCTTTTTCTAAGTTACACAGCTAAACAGATACACGGATATCTATGTCGGGCATAGGACGCACGGAGGCCCCGCGCCCACAGTGGGGGAGCCTGGGTCACGTGGGGAGGGTCTTCTGACTACAGCACATGCTAGAGGAAGAGCAGCGTGAAGCGTCTCACACCAGAGCTGGCTTACTTATATTTACGGCACGCCGTCGGCAAATGATCTAATTAAAAATGGGCAGTTTCTGAATATAGACGCTTCTCCGCAGACGATATTGAAATGGCCAGTAAGTACATGAAAAGATGCTTAGCGTCACTAGTCATTAGAAAAATGCAATCAGAACCGAAACGAGATACCACTTCGCATCTACAGAAATGGCCATGACAGAAAGGCAGAGCATCAACAAGTCGGGTGAGGCCGTGGAGAAACTGGAACCGTCGTGTATTGTTGGCCAGAATGTGGAATGGAGCAGGCATTCTGAAGAATACTTGGGATTTCCTTAAAACACGAACCACAGAGTTCCCAAATGACCCGGCATTCCCTCCTAGAGAAATGCCCGCGTGAGCTCGAGACGCACGTCAGCACGGACAGGCGTAAATGAATTTTTATAGCGGCGCTATTCATGTCATAAAGAAGGAGGAGCGACTCCAACGTTTATCAGCTCACGAGGGGGCAAATTAAACTGGCACATCCGCATGATGTTAGTCGGCCACTGGAAAATAGGAATGCAAGACCCGTATACTACGGCGTGGATGAAACTTGAAAACAATATGCTAAATGAAAGAAGGTCGTCACAAAAGACCTCGTATTGTGTGGATCGCATCTATATTTAGAGGACAAGTTCTGGGGACCAATGGACAACGTGGTGACTATTATGAACGATAATGTACTATATGCTCGAAAGTTGTTCGAGAATAGATCTGAAATGTTCTCATCACAGAAACGTAATGGTGATCACGGGACATGATCAAGGTATTAGCTAACCCTAC
>NW_011895634.1:0-335 GCF_000151845.1 Pteropus vampyrus | reverse complement strand
AAAGATTGACATTTTGACTTAAATGACAGACTGATTTCCTGACTTGGGCGATGAGACGGCTTTCAGTTCTTTGGAAGAGCAAATTTGAATCGGCCCCCATCTCCCGTGTTCCATCGACGCTCGCTGAGTGACTAGAAATCTGTGTCACCTTGCCGTGCTGAGTCGAGGTTCCCAGAAGCGTATTTTAGGAGTAGTTCGTATTGGTAGCAAGATGTGTCGACGCATGTTAAAACGTGTTTAAAGCATCTCTGGAAACTGATGTCAGCAAACCATATGCTTCCATTTCTTAAGTCTATTATATAATAATGGAGAATGTTCTCTGGATACTTACTGTG
>NW_011895633.1:4250-6265 GCF_000151845.1 Pteropus vampyrus | reverse complement strand
AAACACAATCTGCCTAAGGACTGGGACTAGGACTGAGCAATTATTGAGAGATGTTTTAATGATATGATAATAACAGCTAGCATACAGTGAGTGATTACTATGTTGCAGGCTCTAAGCACATTGCATATATTAATCATTTAATTCTCATAGTTCTGTAAGGTAATTATCCCTGTTTTATAGTTAAGGAAACTGTGACCTAGAGAAATGGACATATGAAGGACACCCAGTCAGTGGGAGATCTGGCTCCAGAATCCATACTCTCGACTGCTATGCTTTTCAATGAGAAAGACAGAGATGATTGATTCTGAATTTGAAAGGAAGGACTACATACTCTTTTATCCGTCATTCCATGATTTAATTATGCTCACCTTCTTTACCTTACATGACTCTTATACACATACACCTACCACCACCACCTCTGTAGCAAGTGTTTTTACCTTTTTCTGAATGAAAAGGTCCCAGCTATGAGTGTTTAAGGGCTGGAAAGTGTTGCATGACTCCAGTAATTATGAAGTCCTGATGAAATGCAGAATAGCTTGGACTATAAAATGAGATGGCACATAAATTGATGCGGCCTGGAAGGGACAGAGCAAAAACATTGCTTTTCTTTCCACAGCATATCTCTAAAGCGATGTATGTCTCCTTTAAGCTTTTCAGTTCATAGAAAAAGTAGATCCTTTGGGGAAAGCTTATTTATGATGGGGTGGTCTTCTCTTTAGCTGTAATTTCTATTGGAGCCGCAGAATGACCTCTATTGAGATCTGAGCTCATTACATAGTGAGGCCAAAGTTGAAAAGAACTTACCAAGAAAGCTTTGAAACTTAGTTATATCCAGTTGAAAAGTCTTAATATTAAATTTTAAAATTATCAAGAGGAATCTATAAATTTAGGTATCTCCAAAGATGCTAAAGCTTCCCCAGGGTGGCTATACAAAGACCCAGAGTTTGCAGGGCTTGAAGATCAACTAAGCACACATCTTTTTAAAGAACTCCATTGGGATTTTGAACATTTTTATATATTTTCACACATGAATATTGCCATATTCACTGTCAGAAAAAAAAAGATATTTATAGTTATCAGAGCAAGGATTTAGACTGAAATATCTGTATGGTTTTTATTTGAAGGATATAGGATTCTGAAACGAACTTTATTGGAGAGAGAAGGAAGATAGGTTTTCCTCTTTTGATGTCTTTAGGAATGAAAGATGCATTCTATAATTTATGAGTTCAGCTTGAGGTGAAGTGATTGACTACAGGTTTAATAATCTACATGCATTTTGTAAAGATTAGTCTCTGAATTTGTTAATATGATTGTTACCAAAATGGTCAAAAGCATCAGGTGTCAGAAAAAGTGTCCCTCAAAAGGCTTTATTTTTTTTAAACTAAAATTTCACTTGCCTACATGAAAATATATACAACCAGCAACTTTAAGGAGGAAAAAAAAACAAACAAAAAATGGAATCTGTGTGAATTCTTTTCTCTACCAATCATAGGTCTCTCCTGGTAAGTGTTGCAGTTCTGGGTGAATGTAGTACTCCTCTTTTATTTTCACTTTCATAAGGGGAGATTGTGTTTGTATGTGAAATGTGTATTTCACCATGGTCCTACACAATATATTATTTCAAAGTAAAATAGACAAGTACGAGATATTTATTGACACTGACTGAAATATATACAAGTATTTCTGAAGAACAAGCTGAAAACATTTTCAGGTTTATTTTCTCACACAAAGACCATATTACTCTGAAATCAGGATGTGCCAGCTTTACTTTGCGGAAAACCACATACTGGCAGTAAGCTTTGCCGAGAGCAGTTTTTATCCTTAAAGAACTGCAGGGCCGAGATGAGAGTGGTAGTTGTTGGTGCTCCCGGGGCTGGCAGAGACAAGGCCAGTGGAAAGTAGCAAGGGCACTTACTGGAGTTTCATTATTTACATCAAAATTGACTTGCTGGGGTTTTGCCTCTGGGCTCTCTTGGAAGATGATGCTGAACTGTGGCTTGAAAAGCAAACAGTAT
>NW_011895633.1:0-1130 GCF_000151845.1 Pteropus vampyrus | reverse complement strand
TCCTCACAAGGCTCCATCTTCAGAGATGTGGCACCCTTTACTACACCTCCTTTCATCACTTCTCCCAATAGGAGGCAGAGCCAATGGGAGAGGAGTAACCAGGCCCATAAGAAGTAGACACAGGTCACCAGGAGAAGCTGACTCATGCCTCTGAAGCTGAGGAGGATCCCTGGGAGAGGGGAGGGAAAGAGGAGGTGAGGAGGTGAGGATGCACTCCACAGCTCTGCTCAAAGGTCAGGCTATCCCTGACTCTACATGCCAATGCGGCACAAAGAAAAAAATGCATTTACATCGGGATGACTTGATTCTACTGACCCCAGTTCCAAATACTGTACCTTGAATACTGAGAACTCACTCGCTACTGAAAATATATCTACCGAAGATGCCTCTAACTACCACCATGTATAGAATGCCTTTTCTGGGCACAGGATCTCTTCCAAGTCTTATCTCCCTCATTTAATCAGATAAACACAAAACCCCCCAGGCAGTGATCTCATTATCAGAGCAATCGATATAAATCAACCTACGATGTTCTCCATCCTATTTCATTGCATAGGGAGACAAAGTATGCCTCTGTGGCCACAAAACACTTTCATCATTTCAACTCCTTTTCTCAGCCATTGAATCAATAAGGCCATTTTACCTCTAAAAACAAATATTCCCAGTTTAACTACTGATGTTTAATATTACACATCCTTAAAAAACAAAACAAACAAAAAGCCCACACTTCAAAACTTCCACCTAGCAGATGTTGGCAGATTGGAAAAGAGTTCACCTAAGCTACTACAGTACTGCCTCCAAGCCTGCAGAAGGTCCAGCCAAGGCACAAGAAATACCACATGGAAAATGAACAATCATCCATTGAATGAAGTGGTTGGGAGGTGATTGCTGACACATGTGACCATGCCAAGCACAATGGAAGCCCTTAATCCATGTAAGTTTCCTTCCTCTGGGGTGTGAAACCTTTAGCAAAGAATCCAAAATACTGGTGAATCTAAGTAACTGGGAAGTCCCTTTAATGGCTTCAAGAAAAGACTTGTTCAAAAACAGTCGAAGAACCAAATAAGTATCAGAAAGAATTCTTTTATCTGAAGTTAAATTTTGGGCCCTAATTCAGGAAGACAGAGAAC
>NW_011895632.1:2830-3212 GCF_000151845.1 Pteropus vampyrus | reverse complement strand
TGCTGGCGGTGGAACAGACGTGTCCTCACAGGCTGTGAGGTCTTGGTGTTGGCCTGGAGCAGCGGGTCTCTTCCATGGAGTGCTGGGGACAGACATGCCCCAGAGGTCAGCAGGAAGATGCCCCGAGGCTCCTTTGCTGGGCAACAGGGTTTGGGCTTCAGTTTTCAAAGTCACATCAATAGACAATCGACATCCTCATATAGATGCTCGTATCCGCACCGAGTCTCACAGACGGGGCCATCCGAGCGCCCCCTCAGCGGGCGCTGCAGGTCCTGGAGTCCAGGACCGCGGCCTGCAGGACCTGTCCGGACCGCATCGGGCTGGGCTGCGCAGCCCTGGAGGGAGGTCTCCCGCCGCCGTGCTGCAGCAGTCAGCCCGGCGG
>NW_011895632.1:0-1349 GCF_000151845.1 Pteropus vampyrus | reverse complement strand
AAAGACTGTCTGTGTCCCCAAACACCTAGTATGAGAAGGTCACAGAGCTTTGCTCATGGTGGCTAAAACCTAGAACGAGCCCTGACGTCCCTCACCGGGGAGGGGTGGGCTGGTGCCTGGATCCGGGGGCTACTGCTCGCCGACGGAGGGCCCCGGCTCTGAGGCCAGCAGCCCCCTGCCCTGCCTTCCGGTCTCTTCAGCCCTTGACTCGAGGGGCTGCCCGAGTGGCAGTCGGGCAGGAGGTGGCGGGCTGGGCGCATAGGAGCTGGCCACCACGCGGGGCTGCGGGGACCATGGAAGCCACTCTGGAGCCAGCCTGGCGGGGGGCCCTTTGCTTCCGAGCTCCCTGCATGTGTGACGTCACTTCTGCTGTGCCATGTCACAGAAAACGACTCACCACATATTTTTCTTTTGCTTTGGCAGATTCAGATGTTAGGAGGTTACTCGGGAATGTTCTGGAGTCTGCACCCAGTCTTCGTGTGTGTTCTTCACGTTAAATGAGCCGCCGGAAGTGGACTAGGAGAGGGCCGGCCGTGGCGAGGCGAGCGGGCGGCTGCGACCTCAGGGAGGGCGACGAGTGTCGGGCTGTGGCCACCTCTGCGGAAGGCGGGAGGCTGCACGTCTGCGGCCACGGCGTGTCATACGTGTCGCCTGGCCACCTCCAGTCCCCACACCCGGTGCACAGACTTGACCCCAGGGCTGGAGGAGACGGTGCCAGCCGTGGGCAGACAGTTGAGTCGTCGGCATGGGGCTCATGTTTTGACTTCGTCGTCTGAAGCAAGGGGCCAGTGCTGAGTTGCTCGGGAACCTTAAGGAAGCGGAGGAGACGAAGTGGCTTCTGGGAAGGGAGTGTGTGTCCACGCGAGTTCGCTGGCGCCACGCTGCGGAAGACACGAGGCCGCTCCTGTTGGCCTCTGGCTCTCAGGGTCAGAGTCAGGCGGTGTCGCCTGGTTTTGGCCCCGTGGATGGTAATGGCGCTACAGTCGTGCCAGGCACTAGCTGTGGCTGTCACACGGGGACCTCGTCGAGCTTCTTAGATTCAATTCGATGATCTCGTAATAATCTCTGAAAATGCCTTTGTTTCTTACTTCAGGCCTGCAGACACTGACACTTCGCTCTGTGCTGCCAGCCGCAGGTGACGTAGGTGACGTGGAGACAGTTCACTCCTGTCCTCACCATTGCCAGAACGGACATAGATTTTTTAAAATTAAAAATTATTGGGGCGACATTGATCAACAAAACCCAGTGAGTTTCGAGTGTGCAATTCAGCAGTATGTCACATATACATAGACCGCATTGGGGTTCAGCACCCAGAGCTGGGGTCCGGTCACCACACATTCGATCCCTTT
>NW_011895631.1:0-1686 GCF_000151845.1 Pteropus vampyrus | reverse complement strand
TGTCCCTGGCAGCTTGCAAGAAGCCACAGTAAATAATCTCTGGAGGAATATACCAACATCTTCTAGGAATTTAAATGTCTGGGAAACAATCAAAGAATAATGAAGTTTATGCGGATGCAAGGCAAAATGATTAAAAACTAAGATTAAAAAATCTGACATGATCCTCTAGGGAAGACCAAGGGATGGACTACTGCTGCTGGATAAAAGGGGTCCTTAAAAAATCTGTGTGCAGCAGGGAGAAAAGAGAAGGCTTTCCAAACCCTGAAGAATGAAAGAAGATTGCGGGGTGGGCATTTGGCAGAGGAAACACTTCTCATGAACCTCAGAAGCATCAATAGTAGCCACACAAGACTGAGTCAGCCTTGGGGTGAAGAACAGCAGAAAAAGAGTTTTGGAAGTGGGGTGGAGTGGGAATGCATGGTCATTAATTTCCTTGAAAGTTATATTTATGAGCAAGTTATATTTATGTGGATGTCAGACCCATACAAGACAGTATTGTGGACAAAACTCATATTCAATTTGTGCTTGGAACACAGGGACCAAGGATAAATCTAAAGGAAAAATCAAGAGTTTAAAATACAGCAGGAATTTGGGGTGGGAGCTGCACAAAAAAAGACCTGGAGCCTGGAGATCCCATTTTTCAAAAATGTCTAAGTTTTCCCAGGAGATAAAAATGTTGTAAATTCCATATTCTAAGAGAAATCAGTTTGGACAAGCGGTGGACTTTGCCCCTCTTTCTTTCTGCTATGAGACTATTATTGTCACTGATAGACTCTTTAGAAAAGAGATTTTTTTTCAATTGAATTAAAAATTGAAAAATAACTTTTTTGGACTTTTTAGAAAAGCAACATGTATTTATTATATGAAATATGGCAAGTAAAGATAACCAAAAAGAAAAAACTAAAAATAATCTTGCTACTCAGATTAAAACTGTTAACATTTTATTACATGTCTTTCCAATCTTTGTTCTATACGTACATACTTTCATATGTATTTCTAAAAGTGGATCACTTGGCATATACTATTGTGTAATCTGTTTTTTTCCATTTAAAAATGTATCATCAACAACTTTCCTTGTCATTACATTTTCCTCTACAGCAAAAGTTTTAATGGCTGTATTCATATTCAATTGTAAGCATCCACCATAAATAATTTCATTAATTTTTGATCAATTAATACTTTGGTTGTTTTCATTTTTTAAGAAAATGTATGTATGGATTTAATCATTTATATCTGATATAAAACCAATGATTTTATTTTTACTTATGAGGGCATGTTTTTATATATATATGTATGTATATGTGTATATACATATATACATATGTGTGTATATATATATTCATGATTAATCCCTTAAATTCCTGGATAAAAAACTGTTAGCTCAAAATGCAAAAATTTTATACTTTTGAAATATACTGTCAAACTACTTCACATAAAGGTTAATATATTTCTCACTCACACTGGTGCTATATATGTGCCCTTTTTTCTATCCTCACCATCCCAGGATTATACCGTCTTCTCCAACATAGATTTCAATAATTGTATTTCATTGACTTAACTCATAATTTTTTCATTATAAGTGAAGTTGAGGACATCAAAAATTAGTGTTTAGGCATCATTGTTCTTACTTTGCGACTTGTCTGTTAATGTCCCTTATTTATTTGTTCTAGTGGAATGTTTATCTTT
>NW_011895630.1:1927-4275 GCF_000151845.1 Pteropus vampyrus | reverse complement strand
CGGAGCCTACCAGAACCGTGACGGGGTGGGGGCGGGAAGCGGGGGCAGGTGAGATTTAACGTCTTCTAGTAGCCCCATGGAAACAGTAAAACGGAAATAGATGAAACTGACTTCAGGAATAAATTTCATCTAACCCAATACATCGAGAGTGGTCATAGTTCGACGTGAAAAAGTTATTGAGAGTTGACGTTTTTGAGTACGAGGTCTTCAGACTCCTGTGTGTATCTGCACGGACAGCATATCTCGTTTTTACCAGCCACACGTGCCTGTGGCTGCTGCGGTGGGCAGTGCAGTTCCGGGGAGCAAAGCCGGGCACGGGGGGCCCCTCAAAAGTGAATGTGCAGAGCGTTCTTCTCCTTCCAGGACAAGACCAAACCCGGCTGGCCCTGGCGTCGGCCACCGGCAGAGATGAGGCCGGCCACTGCTTGAGGGCCGTCTCCTGGTCCTGGCCCTGCGAAGCAGAGCTTTTTCTTTTGAACAAGAAAAGTTCACTTCTTGACCCGCATACGAACCGCGATGATGTCATCAGGATGCTCTGTGCTTTTTCTGCACCAGACCACTGTCCTCGCCCTCTGTCCGGCGCTGTCTCTGAGATTTATTACGCAGCGCGCTCTCGCAGGCCGAGCGTGTTTCCCCAAAGCTGTAACGAGGTCATGAAAGTGTGCCTGTCCCCTTCAGAGAGGCTGATTTACGGAACCCGGGCCCGGCCGACCTGCCACCTTCGGCTCTTCTGAGCTCACAAAACAAGCTTCCTGCTGAGGGGGCCTATGTGACAGAAGCGTGTTTTGGCCGAGGGTTTAACCCATCCCTGTGCTAACTTCCCCCTGTGGGGAGGGAGGGGCCTGATCTGTAGTGTTCGCCTGTTTTCACAGGGCAAACACCCTGGCTGCGTGGGGACGAGGTGGCCAGCAGCCACCATCACGTCGTTTTCCACCACACGGAAGTAATTGATGCGGGTAACTGCAATAGCACAGGAAATAGTAAAATGTAGTTAAAAAAAAAAAAAAGGTGTTTGGGGCATTAATTACTTTTGTTTTTAAACGTAACTTTATCATTATAAGTATACGACTTAAACTTCGAACAGTGGCTGGGTGTAGCACCGGCTCGCGAATGCCCCGAAGTGGACGGGCTCTCGGGGACAGCGTGGCTGGCTCCAGCACCGCGTCGGGGCTCGGGCGGGGCCCTGCCGTCCCCCGTGGGACAGCGTGCGGGAGGGCCGCAGCTGCGGGAAGGTCTGCGGGGCGATTCCTTCGTGAGCTGTACCGAGCGGCGCCCGTTACGCCGCCCTCCCTGTGTCCCCTCGTTCCGTCTGTGGCCCTCCGACCCCACCTCGCTCCTCAGGGCCCTGGGCTTGGGCGGGGTCCAGCGGGGACTGAGATGCGAGACGTGTGTCCAGATTCCATCATGTCATACCGCTCGGTAGCTTTTCTTTGTCTCTTGGGGAGACACGGCGTGGCCTGTCTCAGCTTTCCAGGGTACGCTGTCTAGTTTTATTGGATTTCACTTTGTTTTCTTAGGTGCAGTGGGGCTGTCGCTAAGAGCTACATGGTGACACCTGTGATTGTAAGCTCATGACTGCCTCCTGGTTATTTTTATAGCTGCCCTGTATCTATTTTATATTATTCCCAGGTGTGGGGGTGCAGGAAGCATGGCCTAGACCACCAAACCCCTGTCTTGGCGTGGTCTGAAAAGCATGGCTTGATGTAGCTGCCCCACACAGTTTGGGGGAGAGATGGGCATGGCTGTGTCACACTCACCTGAGAGGCACCAGGCGGAGCCCAGACGCCTGCTGTTCTGGGGTCCTGGCCAAGGCACTGGCGAGCCGGGTCGTCTTGCTCAGAGGGTTGGCAGGCAGAGGCTTCTGAGGAGGGTCTGGCTTACGAGTTCCCTGCAATGAACCACGAGATTACGCGTGATCAGCCGGCTCTGTGAACTGACACTGACCTCAGGAGCCGTCAGAAGCCCCTGAAAAGTGGGACGTGGAGAACAGTAAGCTGCTCTGTGGCACAGGTCTTATTTCCTGAGTCAACTTTCTGAGTACAGAGCTCTCACTGTCCAGGGGGAGGTGGCGGTGGTGGGCGACAGGGTTGACCATTGTTGATCATCTTCCTGCCAAAATTTTCTCTAACATTTGAAAGATTTATCCAGGGCATCATGAAGTGCCAGACACTCAAATGTGGGTCTTCAGATGCCATGTCATTCCCCGGCCTTGGGAGCACAGCTGGTCGATGCTGGCATTTCTGGGTCAATGCTGCCCAGAGGAAACAAACTTGGGCTTCTTTTCAATTTGTAAAGGCCTAAGATGAGGAGTTAGTGAAAATCTTTTTAAACATCACATTCATTTCTTC
>NW_011895630.1:0-857 GCF_000151845.1 Pteropus vampyrus | reverse complement strand
TCACCGATCGGACCCACCGTCGTAGGGGTCCACAGTCCACACACCCAGGAGCACTCATGACGATTTTAAAACACTCGAGTTTCTCACAGCAAGTATCCCCGAAAATCACATTTCCTGGGCAATCGAAGCTCGGTCGAAAGGACACGACAGGATGATTAGCATTTCACAGACCTTTGTGAAGCAAAGGACGCTACCACAGGAGTTTGTGAACCACGGCCGCGTGGCAGGTACGCCACACTGAAACCGTGGGCACAGTGGGCTGAGAAGAGCCACTGAACAAGGGACAGACTAGAAGGTGACACTTCTACGTCAGTTCTCATGAAAGGAGATGTTAACAGGCTGCAGGATATAAAATGGAACGAATTCCTTAACTAGGAAGAGACCATGGAATGATGACTCCAGGAGGATGGGGACTGAAGTCAGCCTGCTGGCACAGTCAGCTCCGCACGCACGCACGTGCTCCTGATTCCCTATAGGGGATCCCAGTGGCACCTCCCCCTGGGGTCGGTGTGAGGCTTAAATGAGATATTACTGTACATTTCTGTACCTAAGCAAAGCCCTCAGCCTGGGGCCTGGCGCACAGTGTCCTGTTACTGATGGAGGAAATTTACCACCTGCAAGTACTGTGACCCCGCCCACAAACTCTGGGTGATAAACCATGGCAATAAACCAAGCTCCATCCCCTGTAAGGTGGCAGAAAACTACGAGCAAGACCTGAGTGTCAAACGAAAATGAACGTAGGTACCCATAAAACTGAAAGACTTCGAAGATTAAATAATTCATTACTAAATGATGCTAGTTTTGCTGTTAAGCACGAATAAGTATCTAGTCTTGGCAATAAAGATAAGGTTAGGTTT
>NW_011895629.1:4550-5910 GCF_000151845.1 Pteropus vampyrus | reverse complement strand
AATCCAGCTTACACCACACCTCCTCTATGAAGCTTCCCCTGACTCTGCCAGGCCTCAGTTTTTACCTACCATTTAACTTTCACACCAGGCAACCTAGTACTTAATTATACGTTACTTCACAGGACTCACAAATGTTTTGTGAGTGTTAGCCTTAAAGTTCTTAAGCTGAGTGAAAGTTCTCTGAGAGCAAGAACCTGCTATGTGACCTGAGTGTCTTACTGGTGACATCACAACAAATCAACAAACACAACAAACATTATTGTGCATGTGTTCTCTGGCAGAAGTCCTTAGTAAACACTTACTAATTCATTTTTCTAATGACTGAGTAAGTCTTCTCAGATGCATCAAATTCTTGCCCATCTATGTCCAATTTGACCACAACAGATCCTTCTCTTCCTGAATTAAAGAAAAAGTTAGAGCCCAATGAAGCATTTGCCTATTAGACTTCAGCGGTGGTTTTCAAACTCTTAAGTACAAAGAGTCACCTGCAGTATTTTCTAGAAGAGCAGATTTCTCAGCTGCATTGACATAGTTTCTAAATCAGGGGGTCTGAAGTGAGACCTGAATTGTACCTTTTAGTAAGTGGTCCAGGTAGTTTTGAAATAGACAGCTCATAACTTCTGAGGAAAACTGGGCTGTGGGAACCTCATTTTCCAGAAACGATCTGCAGTGTGTGGGTGAAGAAGACAAGGAGCCACCACCCCTGTCCAGGTGGCCTATGGCTGAGAATTTCCTCAGCCTCTACCTTGGTTACAGTCCAACTCTGGTTACCAAATCTCTGAGACCTTCAGCCAAAAGAACATTTGGCCTTGAAGGATCATTTTTATCTGTAGTGATCTCTCTCCCAAAGGCTTTCATTTGGCCTGCCCTCATTGAAAGAAACGAATCAACGCACCAGTGCTCTCACTTAACTAGCTGTAGTCTTGGTTGTTTTAACTCCTGCTATGAGTCAGAATGGAATTAGGCTTGTCACATCTTGTTTCAGCCTTTCTCCAGCTTTTCTTGTTCAGCCTTTCAAGTAGGTATACATCTGATTATTTTAAAAGCTTCACGTCTGGAATACTACCTGTGTAGCATTACACGGACTCTGGCTTCTCATAGCCAACATCTCAGTAAGCTCTCAAATCTACAGCCTAACATGTCAAAAGTAAGAAAAGAGAAAAGCTTTCTCAACAGGCAGGGCAGAGATGGGTAGAGCATCTCGGTTCCCCCAGATGCTGCTGGCACCCCGCCGAGTAACTCCTCTATGTGTCTTAGCATGTCGAATACAGAGGCCTGGGGCCAAATGGTTTTCAAAATAACTTTTGCAGCATTATTAATACCCATCCTGTTTGCACACAGGAACTTTGTAGGGTAAACA
>NW_011895629.1:0-1490 GCF_000151845.1 Pteropus vampyrus | reverse complement strand
CTGACTCCAGCGCCCATACTACAGAGCTATGTCTCACCTTAACCAACCTTCTCTCCTTCTAACTCACTTAAGTATTTCATTTCTTTTTATGAACACTGGCTAAGAAGGCCAAATGGATAAAAATTTTAGTGAACGTTAATTTAACAAAGTTTTATATAGCATTTAACCATGACCAGTGTTACAAATCCCTCTAGTAGGACTAGGAATGGAGAGGAGAGAGGAAGACATGAGCATCCGGTCTTCTTAATGAGAAAGGGAGTGATGGAGAGAGGCCACGTCAAATAAAAAATAATGGAATTATAAGGGAGGGAGGGAGGAAGGGGACATCTGGGTGAGTACAAAGGGGTGATGGGATATTCTGACTCCATAACAAAAGTCAGCGTGTCTTCTAATTTATAGTAAACTGAGGAAACTGAAGCTCAGAAATCTCAGTGATTCCTAGATTACTCAGCAAGTCAGTGGGAGAGATGAGTCTTGTACCTAACTCTGAAGCCCATACTCTCCCCACTGCACAATATGTCTCCCTAAGCCTGAGATGGTAGTTGAAGGCCATGTCATTGAAAGCCTAATGTGCTAAGGAGCTTGAGCTTTATTCTCTAATGCATAGAAGTACCCACAATGCCACTCCTCCCACCCCAGCTCTAAATTTAAGAGCATCATCTAGGAATTTCCTGGCAGGAGGCAGATCCCACTTGTTTCCCTCTGTGGATACATATATTCCCCCTAAGGGTATCCAGTGAACCAATAAACCATTTCTTTCATTCTTTTATCCAAACTCAGCTGCTGGATTACCTGCACCTGCAGCCCCTGCTCTGTCACATACGACAAAAGGATCAAAGCCTAGAATATGACTTCAGAATATAATTTAAGATAATTACGATTTTTTAAACTAAATTACATTTTAACATTTCTTAACAGAGCTGTCAAGATTCTATCTATCAAAACTCTATCGAGCAAACAAAAGAGGATAATTATATTTTCAGAAACATGAAATTATCACTCTAGTTTCTTATAAAAAGACTTCTGTCTTCCTTCACAGTCTTATTTTCAAATGTTCTTCCTTTTCCCCACCCACCCTTGGAGACTGAGACTACACAGTCTTAAACAAGTGAAAAATATACTAACCAAAGGAGACTGCAACTCAGGGCATGAAAGTTTTCCTTGGAGGCAGCAAATCTAAGGAGAACTGCATCGGAAAGAAATCTCCCTTAGCTCGAGGGGCATCCTGTCTCACTAAATAGTCTCTAAGCAGGGAGGGATGGGGGAAGGCAAGATGACAAACTCCTCATATCAAAGAGAACAATGAGATGTCGAAAGCTTCCTACTAGAAGCTGAATTTGCTTTCACCTTGTCCCATTAAGATAGGGAATCTATTCTACGGTCTTTTTTGAGATACTGAGGGAAGAATACTAACTATATTGGGTATTGTTGGATGTCTCCCCCTCATCCATTTCACCCCTCTTCTGACCACCATGAATCAGCCATATTGT
>NW_011895628.1:2812-3827 GCF_000151845.1 Pteropus vampyrus | reverse complement strand
TCTGCTGGGGTCCTGGATCTAGTCCCCCTTGGATACAGAGATACAACTGGAGTTAAATTTGGGGGGAGTCAAAAGTTATATGCAGATTTTTGACCATGCAGGGGCTTAGTGCCCCTAACGTCTGCATTGTTCAAGGGTCGACTATATACGTATTTTTTAAATAACTTAAAAATTCCAAACACCCTGCCCTTCAAGACACTGTGGAGCTGGTACCATCTATCTGTCCATCCATCCATCCATCCATCCGTCCATCCATCCATCTAATAAATAATTACTAAGCACTGACTCTGTGCTAGACCCAGCAAGGCACTGGGGTATAATGATGAATAAAAACAGACATGGACAATGCCCTCATGGAGCTTACAGTCTAGTGAGGGAGACAGACTTTAAACAGGCAAACACACAGATAAAGAAATGGTCTTAAAAACAACTTGTTTATTCCATCAAGGATTAACAATACCTGGAGAGCATAACTCACAAGGCCAACTCTAGCTGTCCAGCCAGGGAACACCTCTTTGTGGAAATGCTGGTTCAGATAAGATCTAAAGGGGGAGTGGGCATTAACTGGCAAGGAGCAGATTGGAGATGGAGAGCAGAGGAGACAGCCGGAGAGAAAGCTACAGGGAAACCACCCAATGGGCCATCGAAGGAGATAGAATTTTCTTTTACTCTTTAGTGCAATGGGAAGATTTTGAAGGAGAGTGATCTAATTTAAGTTTTTAATGATCTCTCTGGTGAGTGAGTACAGAATGGATTAGGGAGGGGGACAAGAATGGAAGCAGCAAGACCAGTGAGCAGGCTATTTGAGGAGCTACTAGTATTCTAGGCCCTGGCATCATGGCAGGACCCCTACCTTGTAGCTCCTGAAATAGCCTGCTCTCAAGTGGGCAGTTTTAAGAATCCAGATGCCCAGGCTGCAGCCCAGACCACTTAAATCAGAGTCTCTGAGGGTGGGACCCAACACCAATCCTTTTCAAAGCTTCCCAGAAGATTCCAATGTACTATTGCTGCTCAG
>NW_011895628.1:0-976 GCF_000151845.1 Pteropus vampyrus | reverse complement strand
GGGGTGTAGCCTCCTGGAGTAAGAAGAACCAAGAAGGTCTAGAGATGGCCCTGGCCAGTCCCTCCAGCTCTGGCAGGAGTGCCCAGCCCTCCCCTCCCTGGTCCCCCGCTCTGCTCATTTCCACAGGGAGGCATCCTCTGTTCCTGGACAGTGACGGTGTCACCTTGGCACACTGTCAGACCCTGACACACAGAGACTGGAATGGTGTAGTGTGTGTGTGTGTGTGTGTGTGTGCGTGTGTGTGTGTGTGTGATGGACCTGAGTGCCAGGGCTGCCTGCGTGTGTCTCTGAATGAGTTTATACTCAAACACAGAGAGTAACTGCGGTGTTTGTATAATTGTGTGTAAGGGACTGTGTCTTTTGCACAGCTGGTATGATGCTTCTTTCTATGCATGTGTGTGTGTGTGTGCGTGTGCATGCCCAAACAGATGACTTGCCTGAGTATGAGGGTGTTTGAGGAGGGTGTGCTGGCGGGGGGGATGTGCGTGTGGCCCCCACCCCACCATCCCTCACAATCATTATCTCAGCAGGAACAGCTCTTGCCCTGGGGCCCGCCCTCACTATTTCAAGCAGCTGCTGCTTTTCCCCAGATTAACCCCTCTGCTCCAGCTTCTCATTTTCCTGCTAGGGGGCCGTGGGCTGACTGGGGAGGGGTCTCTGGAGGACAGTGCCCCCAGCAGGCAAGCTAATCTTCCATAGATCCCCCACCCCACCCCTTGTCCACAGGGATCCTCTTCTTTCTTGAGTCCTTCTGGCTGTGGACAGCAGGGATTACGTGACTGGGTATCAGAGTAACAGTTGTGTGGCTGTGTGTGTGTGTGTGTGTGTGTGTGTGTGTAGCGGGACTGGGTCTAGAGTATGAATGTTTCTGCAGCGCTGCAACAGGGCCCTGGCTGCCTGAGAGGAATGGGGTTGCCCTTGGTCTCAACATAAGGGTCCTGAGCCCCTCTGGCATTGGGAAGGGGCCAGAAAAGCC
>NW_011895627.1:2032-3507 GCF_000151845.1 Pteropus vampyrus | reverse complement strand
TGAAAGTTAATGACTTTGCTTGGACCCATCAGAGAACTGAGTTTGTAGGGCCAATTGATACCTTAAAACCTGGCAAGACAGGTGAATCCAGAGCCACGATCCAGGCCTGCTTAGCTGGAGTGGAAGCCCGTGGAGTTATAAACTGGTAGGAACACTTAAATGGTTGTTGGGATGAACTGCTGAAGGCAGAGTGTGGGCTTGCTTGAGTGTGAGACACTCCTGGGAGCTGCGGTCTTAGAGAAACTACTTAGGTAGTTTCCAGTTGTTATTCAGGAACCCCATCAGATAATGAAGATATGAGAAATATACTTTTAAGATCCTGGCAAGGGGAAGGAAAGAGTAAACTTTATGAAATACACCCAGAACGTTCTTCGAACAAAAAAGGCCTACTCTCCAGGATAAAAGAACTTACCAGAGCATCATTCAAGAGCCATGGGGAAGTGTGCCCCTCTCATTCTGAGCCCTTCCAGTCCTCTTGTCTCACCCGAGGAGAAGCAGGAGCAATCTGTCTGTTATGGGCTGACAGATTGCTCCCCTGTGCCCCCCACTATTCACATGTTGAAGTCCTAACCCACAATCCCTCAGAATGTGGCTGCATTTGAAGATAGTTTTGGAAGGGGTAAATTAAAATGACCTCATTAAGGTGACCCCTAATTCAACATGACAGATATCCTTACAAGAAGAGGAGATTAGGACACAGACACACGGAGGGAAGATTCAGGGAAGACTACCATCTACAAGGTAAGCAGAGAGGTCTCACGAAAACCAACCCTGCAGACACCTTGATCTCAGATTTCCAACCCCCTCAGATTATGAGAAAATAAATTTCTTCTCTTTAAGACCCCCAGTCGATAGTACTTTATTGTGGCAGCCCAAGCAAACTAATACACTATACAAAAACAAACACTTGTGGAATTCACAGCCCAGAGACACTGGCTCACTAGAAGATTGAGATTTAAATGAAAGATCCTAGAATAATCCTCCTCCTTCATAGCTTACCCCCACACCCACATGCTCTGATTTGATAACAGTGGATTACAGCTGAAAGAGCTGTAAGAGGAAGTTATCTCTAAGAAGTACAGGTGTGCCTCATAAATAGTGTGGGTTCAATTCCAGACATCCACAATAAAGTACGTATCTCAATAATGCGAATCATAATCTTTTTGCCGGTGGAAGGTCTTGCCTTCAATCTGTAAAAAACGAAAAACAAAAAACACTCCACATATGTGAAGCGCAAAAAAGCAAGGTGCAATAAAATGAGGTATGCCTCTACTTAGGAATGCCCAAATTTGAGATGGGAGTGAAAAATGATACTAGAGGAATTTGAAACATCTCGTATAGATAGCTATAGAAAACATGAGGTGAAGTCCAATTCCTAACTAGATGAACAGAAATCTCACACTGGAGACCTATTTACATCAATTCCATTAGACAATACATGTCCACCTTTCAAACAAAAATTTAAAACATGTCAA
>NW_011895627.1:0-910 GCF_000151845.1 Pteropus vampyrus | reverse complement strand
TTAATAAACTCATTTTAAATAAAGACGGGCTAAAAGCAAAAGAGATATATCATGCTATTAGTAAGGAAAAAAAAAAGCTGGAGTAGCTACATCCACTTCACACAAAGTAGATGTGACAAGTCTAACTGTATATGCATGTAACAATAGAGCATCAAAATAAATTAACAAAAACTAATAGAACTGAAAGAATAGACATATTCACTATCATAGCTGGAGACGCCAACCTCTCCTGTCAGTAACTGATAGATTAGAAAGGGAGAAAACCAATAAAGCAATAGTTGACCTGAATAAAACGATCAATCAACTTGAACAATTTTGGAATACTCCTTTCAAAAAAAGCAACTAGACTTATTGTGGTATTCATTTAGAATATATATACACAAATATTAAATCATTATGTTGTATACTTGAAACTAATAAATGTCAATTATATCTCAATACAAAAATAGAGAAAGCAAACTAAAAAAAAAAAAGAAAAACCAGAAGCCAGATAAACATTCTTCTCAAGTTGTCATGGAACAATCATCACGACAGACCACATTCTAGACCATAGACACATCTTTAAAAATTTTAAAGATATAAATATAAAATATGTTCTCAGATTACAATGGAATTAAATTGAAAATCAATAGCAAAAAAATAGTTGGAAAACTTTGAAATATTTGGAAATAAAAGAACATACTTCAAAATAAAACATGAATTTAAGAAGTCTCAAAAGCAATCTTAAACTATTTTAAATGAAATGTAAATTAAATGTAAATTACTAAAATGTGGGATTTTTTTCAAAAGCAAAAGCAATGCTTAGAAGAAAATACACAGCATTAAATGCATATATTAGGAAAGAATGATCTAAAATCAATAAACTAAACTTCCATCTAGGGAAACTAGAAAAAGAAAAGCAATTTAAACA
>NW_011895626.1:1664-3047 GCF_000151845.1 Pteropus vampyrus | reverse complement strand
GACATCAAGCAGAACACCATGCACTGGTTACCAATCCCAGGGGAGACTCTGACACTTTTGCCTCTTGGTACTGGAGTTGCCAAGGACAACACAAGGCAGCCAGCACTGGCTGGAACAGCACTTGACAAACAGAGGAGATGAAGCTAGATCAGCCTCCGTAATGGGCATTGGTCCCCCATAGTCGGTAGGTTTCTCCTCGCAGCCCACACAGGCAATTTGCCTACATCTGCCCCTCTCATGTTTTCATAGAAGGACCTCTCCCTCCCCGCCACGGAGTCTGAAATCCTGAGATCTGGGGACATGTTGGGCTACTGATGAACACACTCAGCAAAACAAAGGAGAACTCACTGAGCTCGAAACAGGGAAAGATGTTCACACAGAGTGATACGCCTGGTTCAGACTGTGCGGTCTCTCTATCTCTAGGTAAGAAAGTGTTCCGGGCCCAGCCCCGTTCTCGTGTGGCCCAGTAGGAGTAGAAAGGCCGCTTGCATGAGGCTGCCTCTCCAAACGCTGCGCTTCCTAAAGAATTGGTTACTCAGTTGCTTAATAGTTTTTGTATTACCGTTACCTAAGTCTAATCATCTCTTTTATTAGCATCTAAAGGTTTCTATACCCTGGAAGTAATGCACCCTCGTAAGATTTAGAAAGAGTATGAGAGTAGGCCTTCATCTTGGAAGCGATGACTCATACCTCTGGACCCCTAGCGACTTCACTAAGGCTCCTGAATTTTTGTTGTATTTATTTCCTACCCTCTGACACACGAACGTCTTACCAATAAGTCGAGAGTAGTTGTTGCTTCTCGTTCATTGGGTCCTATCTGCGCAATTGTCACCACTGTAATGGACCGGTATGATATTTTGTGGAAGAGAAAGTTGATCAAGATACTTACAAATTAAATTACGGCACAGGGCTAGAAAGTCAATCCACCTCTGAGGTAGGGACAGTAAAGGTGTATTTCTGGCCTTGCCTTCTGAAAGCAAACTGCTTCTGGTGGTCTTTATTAACAGATATTAAAAAAAAAAAAAAAAGCATTTGCCAGATCAATAGCTGCATACCAGGTACCAGGGGATGTGTTCATTTGTCCAAGCAAGACGACCACATCTGGCACAGCCGCAGTTAGAACCACCGCCTGATTGAGGTTACGATAATCCTGTCATTCTCTAAGATCCAGCCGCCTTCTGCACAGACCAAGCAGGTGAGTTGGAACGTGCCGGAATCACATCTCCTGCATCTTTCCAGTTCCTGATGGTGGCACTAGTGTCCGCCACCCCTCCAGGAACGCGACGTTGCTTGCGGTTTACCGTTTCCCAGGTAGAGGCAGTTCTAGTGGCGTCCACTTGGTCTTTCCCACCATAATAGCCCTCGCGTCACAGGTCAGGGAAC
>NW_011895626.1:0-1609 GCF_000151845.1 Pteropus vampyrus | reverse complement strand
GTGTTATGCAAATTTAATTACATTTTTAAACAAATATTTTGTGAGCCCTTAATGTCATCCTGTGATGTAGCATAGGAGATATGTTTTCCCCAGAAAATCTTTTCTTTCTGTCTCGCTTGTCAAAATTAGAGTAGAAGTAATACTATGCATTATATATGATTTACCAAGGACACATTTCCCTGCCATTTATCTCCCTCAAGGAATTCAGGTTCCCCTTCAGGCTTTCGGATACTATCTAAAGTCATTTCTACTCTGATTTTGCTGCTCCCCACTCTAGTTCTGGGGCTGGAAGGGAGACAAATCAGCAATGAGATACCACGCATCTGACTGCCACACATCGTGAGGGGACCTGCCATCCTAGGAGCTGCCTTGAGCATACTCATAGCCTAACTAACACCAGAGTCGGAAACCCTACTTTGATCTCTCCATGAATTCATTTTTCTGGAATGGACATTTGCAAATGCTCGTGGGCTGCCCTTTCGGGACTAACTGTGTGATCTCTCTAAGCACCTGTGCTGGGACTGCTCAGAGCACAAACACAACTCGAGGGCAAAATAGAAACTGAAAATAATGACGATTAATTCTCTCGGGGATTCATTAAAGTCATGGCGATTACCTTTTCCCAGCATGCAATGAGGAGATCGGCATCTTCTCTTTTTTTCAGGATGTTTGTGGATAAATTTCAGTACTAAATTTTGTGTTAGGAATTGTGGGTGGCTAAGGCCTGAAAGACTAACTTCCCTCCCAGCCCGGTAGGGAGATGCATGAACTGGGCTTATGTGGTTGGATCCTACAGAGTGCAAGGGAATTTTCTCCATTCGTTCTGCTCGTCGTGCCCTTGGACCTTCAGACTCGACTCCTATGCTTCATGCTCTGCCAGTGGGACGTGAATCTGAGGCCTAGTACTGACAGCACACCTGCTCTCTTGGCACGAAGCTCCTCTAGCTAGGTTTGCTCACCTGGGCATGGCGCTTTCTTCCTTCCCCATCAGCATCGTTATGTTTTCACCCGCCCCCCCCCCCCAACTTCTGGTCCTGCCATTGCTCATGCCCTGATGATGACACCGTTGCCATGGAGTTCTAAAGGAGAAAAGGGCGGAGCCATAGTACAGGTCTGTGGGGCACAGATGGGGAGAAGACTATAAATTTCACCATCTTGCAGTATTTTACTTTACTAGTATTAGGATTAAAAATGTTCGGCAGGATGAAGAGTTAAGTCTCTAAAGTTCAAAAATTCCCTTAGCAGCATAGGTTTTTCTATATGTGAAGGAGAAGCATAGAAATGGCGCTTATTAAAAACCTTAAAATTATAAGCCATTAGTGAATTACAAATCAGCAATGAGATACCACTTGACCTACTAGATGGCCATCATCTAAAAGACTCATAACAAGTGTTGCTGAGGATGTGGAGAAATTGGGGCCCGCAGACCTTGCTCTAGTCCCGAGCGGGGGGAAGCCTAAGGATGGCAGAGGTGATGAGCGTGTAGGACACCAAAGTAAACAGGCAAGGGCTCAGGCCACTGGTGGCACTGGCCACATGGAGCACAGATTCACTGAGAGATGCGTCTGAGCAGGAGAGCATCAGGAACAATGGGATGTCACAGAGAAGG
>NW_011895625.1:0-3332 GCF_000151845.1 Pteropus vampyrus | reverse complement strand
TATTTATATTGAATTTTAAGTAAAACTTGACCTCTCTCAACACAAGTGCTGTTTATTTTTTTCAACACTATCAAAGGCTAGACACTCTACTAAATATTTTACAAATCATTTCACTAAATTTTCAGAGAAACCTTTTCAGATACTATTGTTGTTAATTTTAAATTTTAAAAATACAAAAAAAAAACCCACTTGAAATTTAAATAATTTAATAAACATTCCCAAGATCACATACCCAGTGAGTGACCTAACAAGGACATAAATTTATTTCTATTTGTTATTTTTTTAGTTTTTAATCCCTGTGCCATAGTTTTTTTGTTTTTTGTTTGTTTGTTTTTTTTACGTCTTAATATTCATCTCCTTCCCTCTCAACCAAATTGCCTTATTCCTCAGCCACGTCCATAGCCATTTCTGGGATGGGCTGACATCCTCTATATTAGATCTTTGTTCTTCAAATTTTGAGTTTTAGAAGATGAAAATAATTCAGCTTACAATATCACTGATTAAAACCTTCCAACTTTTATCTATCGCTATAATCAAGATATGGAACGTTAAACTTCAGGCTGCCCAGAATTTTCCCTTTAATTACCAAACCTAAAATGACTGCTTTTTTCCACAAAAGAGCCCATACTATTGACTGTGTTTGCCTTCTGCCTACACTGACCAAAACAAAGAAGATGGGTATACATACTTTTTTATTGAACTGTATTCAAGGTACTTGTGTTTGAGAGCTAGCTCTCCTTACAAACTGTGGTGCCTTGGGCATAGTCATCAAAATGTTTTTATTCATAAAATGGAGGTGAAAATATATATGACAGTTTTATTATAAGAGCGGGAAAGCATGTTCAAATATCTGTTTGTTAAAACTATAAAGTGGGTTCTTTAAAGTGGATTCTCTTGTCTTCTCTCAAGTCTACATGATGTTCGAGTTTATATTTACTGTGGAGCTAACATGACCGACTGTCCTGATTTGCCCAGATTTGAGGGTACTCTTAGGATATGGGACATTCAGCACCGAGCTGAGAAAATCTTGGCAAACAAGGACAAGTCACTCACCCTCTGGAGCTTAATGACATGACAGCTGTATAAGTAGTCCAATTCCTATAATGTTAAACTTTTAATCTGGGTATGCCTAGCTCTTCTGTGACACCTGATGAGTTTGCGCTTGTCTTATCAGAGTGTGTCAGGGAGCATCAGTCAGGGTTGTTTGCCCTCACAGTCTGACATGAGACCATCTTATCTGGTCTTTATTATGGGTAAATCTAAGTGAAATTCACTTATTCTTCTATCACCAGCACTTTTAGAAGTGGTGAAAAAGAGTTGGTTTTGTCTATCAACATTTTCAAATGATTTTTGACAGACTATCTGAACACTATATATTTTAAAGCATACAAAATAGTTGTTTTGCCCTTGAGAAAATGTGAAAAGAAACTTGAGAAGAAACCATAGCTAAAATCATAAACTAAATACTGAAGAAGCTTTCACATCATGTTCCAGGAATTGACAGATTATCTGTGTAAAAGCTGAATTTCTGTGAAAATCAACAAAAGATATGCATTTGGAATTCCCAGGCTGCTAAAGACCTTCTAAATTCACATTAGAGCTGAATAATAATTAAGATCATACAATATTTTTTATAAAACCCTAATTTTCCATTTTCAACTGACAATTCTATCAACGTACTCTATTCTGCATCATTAAATTGTCAAGAGACAACTTCTGCTTATTATATTTGAGATACTTGAGAAATTAGTAATTGTGTTTCCATTATATTCTTCAAAGGCACATCGGATCTCTTTCTTTTCCCTTTTCCATTACTCAGTTCTTAGTTCAAAATCTATGCAATACCTGGAAATCTATTCCACATATAAAGTATGAAGAGATACATCATGTTAGTTTCTGGGAATCCTATAAATGGAGGAGAAATTGGTTTTAGGACTGACATTTTACAACAACAAAAAAAATCTACCTTAGGACATTTAATCTTAATTGTCAAAGAGCATGGTCCCTGGAAAGAGACGGGAAACAAGAGTCGAATGACCTTTAAGAAAATAGATGAAAATATTTATGCCAGTACCACATAGTGTTAATTAATGTAATTGTTTTCCTGACTGCCCATTGATGGATGAGTTATATATGTACAATAGGATATTGTTCAGCCTTAAAAAAGGAAAGAAATCCCGCCACATGCTACAACATGGATGAAACTTGAGGACACTGCTAAGTGAAATAAGCCAGTAATGTACAAGCTGACACTGCACGATTTTACTTATTTGAGGTATGTAAAATAATCCAAGTCATAGAAGCAGAGAGTAGAAAGGTAGTTGCCTGGGACTGGGGGCAGTCATTCAACCAGTGTAAAGTTTCGGTTATACAAGCGATAAGTTCTAGAGATCTGCTGTACAACATTGTGCCTACACTTAATGAGACTGTACTGCACACTTAAAACTTTCTTAAAAGGGTAGGCCTCATGTTCAGTGTTCTAAGTACAATAAAAAAAAAAAAACACACAAGATGAGTTTTTGACACCGCCAAAATAAATAAATAAATAAATAAATAGGCAAGCAAATAAATAAATAAATAAATAAATAAATAAATAAATAAATAGGAAAACAGACAGACAAGCAGCAAAAGCACAGAGGACCAGGAAGAGGGGGAAGGGACGAGGAGTTCAAATGGAAGTAGAGGGAGGTAGCATGAGAGCAGCCCTCTAGTGCATTCCAGCCCCATATCCCCAGCTCCTGAACACCTGCTCTCTGGGGAAGTTGATATAGAACAAGTAGAATGGAATTAGGAGACAGATTCCCAAGGCTAATCTCCCATCTGCAACTGCATTGGTGTTGAATCTTAAAGAAGTCATTCAATTATTTTACCCTTACTGCTCTAATTTCTAAAATGGAAATATATGTGCATATATGAAATAGACATATGGAATATATATGGCATGTATATTCTTCTTCATAGAACTAGGGTTGGGTCCCAGTTCTATTTCAAGAGATTTTTATATTGAAAAAATAAAAAAAGGGAACTGAAAGAATTTTAAAGGAAAACAGTCATCATGCATAAGATGTTATTTTTACCAAGAAATGAGTTTCAGCCTATCTTCTCAAACAGTAATATTAAAATAAATTAAGGTGTTGGGTATTAAAATAAACCCAAGATGTTGGGTATTGTGAGCTAATTCTATTTCTGCTATTTGTAAGCTGAATAACATACACTTATTTTGAGAATTCCCTCCCTCCTTTCTCTACTCATTGCTTCAAGCTTTTCTTCCTTCCTTCCTTCCTTCCTTCCTTCCTTCCTTCCTTCCTTCCTTCCTTCCTTCCTTCCTTCTT
>NW_011895624.1:4101-6496 GCF_000151845.1 Pteropus vampyrus | reverse complement strand
AAATTAGAAACCAAAGCTCTTAATATTCAGCATTATCTTGCCCCTTTGTGGGGAATTCCCATTGTTGTTGTTAACACTCAAAAGACATGGAGAGCCGAGGAAATGCTTAGTTAGGAAAACGAAGGCTATAAAATATTTGATGGAAAATTCTGCTTGTCGGGTTTATAAGCATAGATTACTGTGTAATCATTTCGCAGGTAAAGGTCTTTCCCATTCTGTCAGAGATCTAGTTAACTGCTTCCCAGAATCCTCACTGTTCTCACATTCTGGGAGGAGTGTTTGAAAGGTCGCATTGGCCTTGGTGGAAGACAGCATCGTGGGAGCTGGATAGCACAGCGGCCGAGGCCGGGCGGGCGACGTGGCCTGGCTGCTCTGCGGATGCCGTTGGGGGGTGGGGGTACACATGTGCACTCTGCATGTAGCCAGGATGATTTGGACTTTCACATGTGGAAGCAAACCGCTGACACTTTCCCATTCCCTCCCTAGCTTCTTCCTGGAGAAGAACATGTTTGTTTTCTTCCTGAACATCCTGCGGCAGAAATCAGGCCGCTATGTGTGCGTTCAGCTGCTGCAGACCTTGAACATCCTCTTTGAGAATATCAGTCATGAGACCTCACTTTGTAAGTAGTATCCTTGACACCTACCTGCCTTTGTACCACCAAGTGTCGGCAATATGTAGTTTGGCATGTTTTTTGTGTTGTTTTTTTGAATGTCCATGCTTGCCATGAGTGCTTGGACTGCCGTGACAAAGTACCCCGGACTGGGTGGCTTAGACGACAAATTTATTTTCCGAAGGCTGGAAGTCCAAGGTCAAGGTGCTGCAGGGTTGGTTTCTGGTGAGGCTGCGCTTCTTGGTTTGCAGACGGCTCCCTTCTTGTTGTGTCCTCATGTGGTCTTTCCTCTGTTCACGTGCGTGCGCGTGCGCGCACACACACACACACGCACGCACGCACACACACACGATTCTGGGAGCCCTTCCTTTTATAAGGACACCAGTTCTGTTGGATTAGGGCCCTGCCCTAGGACCTTATTTAACCTAATTCTCTTTAAGGGCCATCTCCAAATACAGTCACATTGGGGATTAGGGCTTCACCATAGGAATTTTGGGGGCGCTCAGTTCGATCCTTAACACCACGTTTATCCCTGCATGGTGAGTACTGTGAAGGGTTAAGAGAGGGCTCCCCCCTGCTGAGTGATTCTGTTTGTGTTTCTACTTCCTAATTTGTTACTAAAGAATTAGGAGTCACTGAATAATCAGTCAGCCAAGGGAACAAGCATTGGAGCAGCAGGAGGAGGGAGAACTCGCCAGGGAGTATGCAAGGGCGTGGGCTTTAGCATCCGCAGGACTGGCACGTGTGACTTGGAGCTTCTTCTCTGCCCTCACCATGTCCCCGGTTCTTCATCCGAAACAACCCCCGCACCCCTGCTCCCAACAGGCAGGTGCTGTCCCTGCCCTCATTTAAAACCCGGAGAGTTTGAGTCATTGGCCCAAAGTGACAGAATCGAGAAGGGGTTCATCTCAGGCGAGTTATATCAGTGGTCCTTAACTGGGGCGGGGGGGAGGGGGTGCCTCCAGTGGATATTTGTCAGTATCTGAAGACATTCTTGGTTGCGGTAATGGTGGTGGTCGTGGTGGGGTTTGCTACTGGCATTTCATGGGCAGAGACCAGGGATGCTCCTAAATATCCCACCCTACACAGGACGACCCACAGCAAAGGATTCTACAGCTCAAAATGTCAGCAGTGCGGAGGGCGAGAAACTCTGATTAACCCTGATTAAGGTTGAGCATCCTCTGTGCTCGACCAGCGTGCTGTCTTTGTTATTACGAGATGACCACACCAAGCCCCAGACCCTGCTGCAGAAAGTAGGGGAGAGAGGCCAAGTGACCAAATGTCTATGTCTGAGGCGGACTTTAGGTTCCCCAAGACAGGTTTGAAAAAGTTTCTCATGCATATAAGGAGGCAGAGATGGTGTCACTGACATTCCTTTGGGGAAGGAGGGAGAGGTAAGAAATAGCGGCTGAAGGGAGGCTCTCAGAAGTGGCCACTAGATGGTGCTTCTGTCTCACAAAACTCCTTACACTGCCCAGTGAATGTGAGTTGACAAACGTTGAGTTGACTCACTCTCCTTAAGTGGTTTCTCTTGTTATCAGCTTTTGTTACGCTGAATATGAATTATGTGTGGTTTCTGAAAACTCCAAGCGGGGAAGACCCAGCTCAGTAATGCAGGCCCTGGACTCAGAACCACACATTCCCCACGCATGCATGGGGACTGATCCCCAACCGGACTGTTAAAGACAGTAGTTTCCGCTTCCACGAAGAGGAGTTCATCCTAGTACCTGCGGGATGGAGTGGTTAGAGGACTAAGCGTGACAGCGTGTGTGCGGCGCGTAGTA
>NW_011895624.1:0-2021 GCF_000151845.1 Pteropus vampyrus | reverse complement strand
GGTCCTGGGAATACAGTGGTGGAGATTGTGACTGCAGATGATAGCAGTGAGAATAATGGCAGTGCCCGTTACCGAGTGCTTGCTTTGTGTCCCTCACTGTCTTTAGTGCTTTTCATGTATCATCTCCTTTAATCTCCACAACAGCCCCGTGAGGCAGGTACTGTTTTTTTAGTTTTTAGACAAGGAGACTGGGGAGTGAGGAGGGTAAGTGGCTTGTGCAGAGTCACCCAGCCAGGACATGGCAGAGGCAGTGTGGGTCCAAGTCCACGTTCGAACCCAGTGCATCTCACACACCAGATGATGGCAAACCCTTTAAGATTTCTTAACACGGAGTGCTGGGTCCACCCCAAAGATCCGACTGGGGGTCGAGGCTGGGGCCCAAGATCCAGTGTGTCCGATCAGCTCCCAGTGATGCCGTGCTGCTGGTCTGAGGACCAGTTTTGAGTAGTGATGCTCTGAACCACTCTGCTCTACTGCCTCGCGAGTCTGCCTGTGAGTGAGGATGTCAACTGTGTTTTGCCTTTAACCATTTGCTGGGAGGCAGGTGGGATGGTACAGAGCTCACAGGTTGGCAGCTGAGCAACCAGACAGCAGGGACAACAGAGCCTGCTTTGCAGGGTGGCTGGTGAGGACTCAGAGAACATGTCTGACAAGGGCCCAATGCCAAGGTCACGAACTGCAGGCCCACGAGCAGTGGCTGGTCTTTTTTTGCTGGCCAGTGCAGCTTTAAAAATGAACTGATCTAGTGGCCAGTGTTTCAAACTCAGGAGATGCAGCATTAAAATCTGTTTCTTAGCTTCCTTTGCAAAGTCGGAAGCTCTTGCCAGGCTGGCCTATATTTCTGCAAGGGCCTGGAACTGGGAGCTTGGAGGGGGTGGCCATTCTACAGTTGGCCCCAGTACCCCAGACCCTTGTCACCCAGGTTTTATTGTTGGCACCCAGTAGCGATGATGTTAACACAGGCTTTGACTCTGGGCCTGAGTTTGAATCCCATCTCTGTGATTTACTGTCTTTGCATCCTTGGGCAAATTAATCAACTTCTCTGAGTTTTTTTTTTTTTTTTTTTTTTTTTTTACTTATCTGTAAAATGGGAAGAATGAGACCTACACTATAGTATCGTCATGACAATTAGAACGGAAATCACTCAGCTTGCTACTGGGCTCGTAGTGGAGGGTCAGCATAAAGTGGCTTTTATGAAATCATGTTACAATATAGGGAGAAAAGAACCGTATGAGGCCCTTTGTGACTTTCAGGGATGACAGAGTGACTTCTGCTAGCAAAATGGGGAAGCTTTTTATAAAATACAGTGCTTTTTACCCTCATCCATTGGTGGTTTGTGAAATGCCCACGCACAACTCGTCTGTCCCACTCCAAGCTCTGTGTTGAACTGTGCCGGCCATAAAAGAAAATGCTCAAGTGTTCTTTTCTGTTTAGCGTGGGAGGCAGGGGTAACCCAGGCCTTTCTCTGACATTGCTCTTGAACTTTTTAGTGACTATGCATAATGGCCTATTTCTTTCCTGGCTAAAGGTTAAGCTCTCTGCAAGCTTGTTTAACCTCACCCACCCAGAAGCTTGACTGGTTCGGGTACATTTACACTATCACCTGCCTGTCACCTGACGTTTTCTGCTTGTCTTTCCTCTAGCACGAATTAACCGGTTTCTCTTTTCTTTTTTTTTTTTCCTCCCTCTAGATTATTTGCTCTCTAATAACTATGTAAATTCTATCATTGTCCATAAATTTGACTTTTCCGATGAGGAGATTATGGCGTATTACATATCGTTCCTGAAAACACTTTCGTTAAAACTCAACAACCACACTGTCCACTTCTTTTACAATGAGGTAAGTAACTGCCACGTGGTACCTTTGAGAGGAAAGCTAGCTGGTCAGAGCAGCACCTTCTTTCCCGGTGGCCTTCTCTCTGTTTACAAAGCACTTATGTATTCACTATTTCCTGACTTTCACAGCAATACTTGACCTTGGCATGCTTAAAATTTTTTAAAATTTAATAAGTTACCTCTCC
>NW_011895623.1:0-5461 GCF_000151845.1 Pteropus vampyrus | reverse complement strand
TGGGTTTGAAAGGGGATGGGGTGGGAGAAATGGATGGATGAAGAATGGGATGGGATATGGAGTAGGTGGTGGGTGGAGGGATGAGTGTATTGCTGGGTTGGTGGTGAATGGGGGTGGGCGTGAGGGTAGGATTGGTGAGTGGAAACAGACAACAACTTCTCTCCCACTTATTCATATTCATAGCTTCCTAGATAGCATCTGCTTTTCCTCTATAATCATCTTATGTTGTACATATAATTTTTCTACAAGATTCAGGCTGGCCTAAATTAATCATTGAATTGATACCCGTGAAAGTATATTCAAATTTAAGAATTCTTAAATCCCAGGATATCACATGGATTGGCAGGTACCTATTTATCTAGAATGGAGTGAACTGAATGGCTGCTAATAGGTGGATGGCATCAGACCACCAACAGGCTGATCCTAGGAGAAATCCCCTGCCCAGTGCAGCCCAGAGCCCTGGAAGGCTGAGGGATGCATCAGTTCCAACCTGCCTGGAAAGGAGAGGAATCTGGCTATTCCAAGAGGTAATGGAATCTTGCTGACAGAAAAACTGTGCATAGCCTTCTCAATACCGGGGGTGGGTAACCAAGTGTTATGCCATGAAATAGAGCATTCTGTGTCACCCCAGCCTGATTCCAGAGTCACAGTCTCTACTCTGATGTCATTTAGGAAGAGCACAGTAACAGTAATAGTTTAATGAGCATTAACAAAGTACTTTGCTAAGGGCATTCCTGTATGTCCCATTTGATCCTCAGGACCTGGTGCTGATATTATTTCCACTGGCACAGGAATCAGGTGAAGTTACCAGCTACTAAAGAAGGTAAGTTGGCTTTGACTTCAAAAACTTTTCCTCTGCACTGTGTGCCAAACTGCTCCTGCCCAAGGGAAAGGAGACCTGGGCTTCTTGATTAACAAGGAATTTGGAGAGGACAGGATAGAGCTGGGACTCTTGTGAACAATACTTTGGAACACATGGTTTTGACAAAGACAATAGGAAGCAACAGATTAAAAAAAAATTCCCAAAATCTCCCTCTCAACCATAATAATCTTGGAAATACCTCTTGTGTGGCTGATGGATTGGAGAAGGGGAAATCTGAAGCAATTACACAGGGAGCCCTGTTGGCTAACTCCAGTGAGCTTCAGATACCAAAGAATGTTCCCAATTGCTAGCCAGAACAAGAGAAAACCAGGGAGACTAAGGAAAGAGTTGGGAAGATGTTGCTCCAAGTGCTATAGATAGATGGGGCTCTTTGTGCAAAGCCTTTAGCATAGCACTTTGTAAATTCAAGAGCTCCGCATACCTTCTTCCTTCTTAATAGTGCTGGATTATTCCCATTTCCCTGTCCACATCCATCCTCCACCTTCCTCACCATGCACTATGCCTGGGAGCTGATCTTTAATGGCTCCATCAGTGGGTCCCTTGTTCTCCACTTCTGGTTGAGTTCAGCCAATGGAAGGCAGCAGCAGGAGATGGAAGAGAGTGAAAAGGCTACATAGGTGAGCCATCTGTTCTCCTCTACTGAGTTCACAGCTCCTATCAGGCAACCCAATCCAGTAATTGCACCTCCTTGTGCCCCTTCTAATCTAGAAGTGGGTATTAGATTGTTTTCCCACATTACAAACAATCTCAAAATCTCAGTGGCTATAGGAGCAAACATTTGGTTTTCTGCTCCACAGCTCTGTAGGTTAGTTTTGGTACTGTTGGGCTCAGCTGATCTTAGTCCAGGCTTCCAGTTGGGTTCAGATCTGCTTCATGAGTCTCCTCTTTCTGAGGCCCTCAGATTTCTGGAGCATATTCTTCTCATGGCAAATGACAGAGGCACAAGAGGGTGAGCCAAGCCATGCAAGCACATTTCTAGCCTCAGTGACCTAAGCAAGTCACATGGCCAGGCCCTAATAAACAGAGAGAGGTTGTTCATTCTTCCTATGTTACGGGGAGGCACTATAAGATCACACGGCTCAGGAAGAGAAGTGCTGAAACAATCATCTTGGCTATTTCAGGATGGTAATGGCTCCTTACTGGTGTAGCCCTGTCTTATAGCACTATCTCATATTGGCTTTCCAATGCCCTGCCCACACATGTGTAAATAGTGCAGGTATATATAATTTTAATAGCTATTTTATTTAAATATTTTTTAGTGTCATTAATTTCTTTTTTACTAGACTCTTCTCAAATTACCCAGTTTGAGAATGCCATCTGTTTCCTGAAGAATCCATCATGCAATTGAGCCAATGTTCACTGAGATCCTCTGTGCCCAGCTTGGGATGGGTAAGAATCAGATGAACAAAAATAATTCCCTCTTCTTGCTGAGCTCACGCTCTCTATGCAGGGTGCCAATTTATCTTTTTGTGCATTGTGTAATATAATGATCGCAACTGCATTGGGCAGGGGATTCTATTATTAGTCCAATACAAGGAAACTAAGGATCAAAGCGGTCGAGCGACTTAGCCAAGGTTACTCAGCTTGAAGGTAAAAGAGGCAGGATTTGACCCCAGCTCTACCTGATTACACAGCTTCTTAATGACTGAACTTGATAGCTTCACATTGCAGTAAAACAAGGTTTTTGCAAATATAGACTCATTACATTTTCATTTGAGCAATAGGTTCAGTTTACTGCCCATTTTACATATGAGAAAAACCAAGTATCAGGGAATGGAGTCCAATTTCCCATGGTACCATAGATAGAAAATCACACAGCAGAAATGCAAATCCTGTTCTCCCCAATCCAAAACTTGTTCTCTTTCTAACATGCCTCACTGCCAATCAAATCCACTCTCTCAACAAGACTCTGTCCTGAGCAGGTCCCAGTGGGAACTCCAGCCAGCTCTGACCAAGGCTTACTGGACAGAGGTTGGCCTTCTCCACTCTCTACTTTGTCTCTCTAGTAGCCTGGCCCCCTCCTGGCCCCAGCAAGCTCTTCACTCCCGTGTCAACCCCTTTTGGGGGCCATCTGTCATCCATGCTTTACAGCCCACTCAATGAAGAGCATATCTGTATTGATTTCGGAATAACTTGAGCTGTAAATTGCAGGCCATGATTTGCTTGGTCACCTCCAGATGAGACTCTATCAACTGTACTAGGGGTCTCAATCTAATTATGATCCCAGGAAACCCAGTGGCAGTGTGGCCCAATGCCTATGTAAAAAAGAACTGTTAATTCAGCCAAGAGTTATCTGCAAAAATGTATACCACATAATATGAGCTGGCCCTGGTCTTTGACAGATCAAAATCTAGCAGCTTACTTTGGCCACCAAATTAAGTGTGAGAACTGATCTTGAACAATTTGTGTTGGTAATAATGACAAAGGCAAAATAATAACTAATATTCACTGACCACTTTGCATGCATTATTTCATTGTAAAGCCTCACAATAGCCCTGCCACTTACTAGCTGTGGAATTCTGGTCAAGTTATTTAGCTTCTCTGTATCTCTGTTTTCCTCATGTGAAAAATGAGGGATAATAGTAATATCTCCTTGAGGGAAATATTAAATAAAGTAATTTATGTAAGCTGCTAAGATCAGGATCTGAGTGTAGTCTTACCCTCATTATTCATGAAGAAAGGGAAGCCCAGAGATGTTAAGAGACTTGCCCAAAGTCACACAGCTAACAAAGGGTTTTGTCTGGATCACGATGCATTGTTTTTAAAATGTTGTTTAATTGCCAATATTGAAAAACGTAGCTGATTTCTTGTTTCTCTTGAACATTTGGGAAAAAACTGGACCTCTATTTCTTGCTGCCATACTTCACTGCTAACAATTTATTATGTCAGATCAGCTAAACCCAACAGTGCCAAAGCCTACTCACAAACTCAAGCAAAAAAAAAAAAAATCAGATTCTGGGATTTTGAGGTTGTCTGTAATGCTCTGGATCAGATGATGCTGACAAGCAGCTGTCCCTGTTACATGGGGTTTGTGCTCCTGGTTTACTTCAGTCCCCATGACTCCCTGCTGCCCCTGCACTTGGCCCACTTTTCTCATTCACGATGCCTGCCTGGTCCCTGTAGGCATCTGAGATTGTGGGATATATTAGCACACTCAAGTCTTATATCAAATGCCTGAGGGGTATACCATTATCATTCCCAGCTTACAGATGCAGACAAGTTCAAGGAGATGGTGACTTGCCCAAGGTCACACAGTCAGCAAGTGTCAGAACCAGGATTCAAACACAAGCCTACCTACTCTCAGAGCCAACCTTCTTTGTTCTTTGCTGAGGTTCCTTCCCAGGCTCACAGGCTAAATGAAAGTCTGCAAGCAGAGACAAGAAAGGAAAATCAATGTCAATCTCTCACACTGGGGAAGAAATATAAAAAGAGAGAGTGCTCAAGTCTGCTTTCAGATCTCATAGAATCTCCTATAAGGATTTTTCTGAGGACACAGGGCTGTTTCCAATGGCTAATAGCTCTGACAGTGCAAGACCCTTATCAGTGAAAGCACAGAACTTACATTCTGTTTTGTGACCATCACAAAAAAGGCTTCCACATTCAGTTTGTTGTCTCTGTTTCATTCTTCAGATCTCACAGAAAAGCAAGAGGCAGAGAGGGCTGTGGCTGACAGCGACCCCACACCCGGTCCCCACCCAGTGGGTGACAGTGCCGAGGTCCCACTGTCCTGTCAGCCACAGTGAAGAGACAGCTCCCCCCACCCCAAATAAAGCAGCCCTTATGGTTGGGGGGTGCAGCAAGAAAGATTTCATTTTATGTCCTTTTCTAGAGCTGACAGCTTGGACAGTAGCTTCTAGGGAACAAACTTTATCCTCAGGAAGACGGACAGGCCTGAGCTTTAAAGGATTCCATGAATATTTATGCCCTTTCTCCCTGCTTTTGCCTCAGCCTTGGCTGTTACACAGGTCCCCACTCACCTCCTGTGGATGCCTGCCTCATCATTGTGCAGCAGAAGCAGTTTGTCTGTACTCTGGGATGAAGAGCCCCTAGGTGGCACTGTTGTCTAGTAAATGGCAAAGATGCTGCATCTATATTCATGGCTGTGATGTATGGAGCCTGCTAAGGACTTTCTACAAGTGAAATCATTTAATCCCCATAACGACCACAAGAAGGAAGTATTGAGAAGCATAGAGGCAAAGTTGCTTACCCAAGTTACACAGCTAGGAAGTATTGGAGACAAGATTCCAATCTACACACCAGTAGCAGTTTTCTGTAGCAAAATGTCAGTGTAGGGACAACAACTGTCTCTGCCTGGGAAGGACTATGATTATTTTTTTCTGAAGTTATATCTTTCTTATCATTTAAGTTTTAAGGTGGTCTTTCTTTTATGAAATTATAGGACAATTGGATGTGTGTTGTTATTGTTTGTCTTTAATAATAGAAATTAAAAATTTTTCTATCTTATGTCCTTCTCCCTCCTCAGAACCCACCCTGCCAGTCTCCAGGCCCTAAAATCCAAGATTTAGGATGAAGGAGTTTCCTCTGACTTGGGACCATGTCTCCTGAAAACCAAGCTAT
>NW_011895622.1:595-1923 GCF_000151845.1 Pteropus vampyrus | reverse complement strand
TTTTGTTTGTTTTCTCTCTGGTCTTTCTTGTTTTATGTTATATACTTCGATTCTGAATCTCTGGCGTGTAGTTACGATTACGAATATTTAAAGGATCGTTATATATATACACAGTCGTCTCTTTCCTTCTGCGTATGCCTTATCTCCATTCCCTTTTGCGAATCTGGATCTTTGAATCCTCCCCTTTTTATTAATTGTTATTTCAATTTGTCCCTATGTATGCTGAACATTTATTACTATCTTGCTATAGCAAATCTCTTTTGATTTTTAAGCTTATAATGTCTTGTTCTTAGTAAGGGTTGCCCTCCTCTGCCTTTATCAACTTGCTAGTCACCTTACTCTTAATTATGGTTTTTTTTAGGTTTTTTTGGCCATTTTGTTTTAGGCGAGCTCACCCCTTTCACTATTTCGTGTAGTGCAGGCCTTGTAGTGGAGAATTCCCTCAATTTTTTTTATGTCTGGAAAGTTCTTTCTTTCTCCTTCATATCCAAAGAAGAGCTTAGCTGGATACATTATTTTTGGCCGGTAGTTCCTTTCATTTAACAGTTTGAATATTTGTTTCCAGTCCTTTCTGGCTTGCAATGTTTGTGCTGAGAAGTCCAACTAATGGGTTTTCCTTTATAGGTTACTGTTTTCTTCTCCCTGGCTGCCCTGAGACTTCTGTTTTTGTCATTGATTTTTGATAATTTTAATACAATGTGTCTTGGTGAAGATCTTTTGGGGTTGAGATAATTGAGTGTTCCATTGATTTCTTGAATTCCAAGCTCCAGCTCATTCTTTAGATTTAGGAAATTCTTGTTAACTATTTGTCTGAAAATGCTTTCTGATTTCTGCTCCTTTTACTTCCCTTCAAGAATTCCCATTATTCTTATGTTTCTTCTCCTAATGGTATCAACTAGTTCTTGTAGTTCTTTTCATTATTTTTTATTCTTCAGTTTCTCTCTTCTTCCTTCTGATTTATTTCTAGGTTTCTGCCTTTGATATCACTGATTCTTTCCTCCATTTGGTTGACTCTATTTCCCAAGCTTGTTATTTCATTTTTCAACTCTTGCAGTGTGTTCTTTATCTCCAGAAGGTCTTCTCAGTTCTTTTTGAGGGTTTCAATCTCCTTGCAAAGAACTCATTCTGCCCATCTAGTTGTTTTTTCAATCCCTGAAATATTTGATATAATTCGTTTCGGATCTCATTGAGTTTTTTCAGAAGTACCATCTTGAATTCTCTGTCATTTAAGTTACATATTTCTATATCTGTAAGCTTATTTTCTGGAGATTTTTCTCTTTCTTTCTGAGAAGTCTTGTCACCTTGGTTGTTCTTGGTGTTTAATGGAC
>NW_011895622.1:0-300 GCF_000151845.1 Pteropus vampyrus | reverse complement strand
TTGCTACCCCTGCTCGCTACATCTCAGTTCCTGTCAGTGTTAGCAACAGTTTCAGTAGCATTGGCTCAGATTCCCCTGGGGCTCCACAGCGGTCCATCTCAGAGGGTATGGGGGGAGGGGCCCTCTGGGTTTGGAAAGGCTGTGGCTCAGCCTTTGTTTTGCAGTCGTGGCTGGTAAAAATCAACTGTTGTTTCTCTGCCATCCTCACTTTTCTGCCATCCTTTTTCTCTACCTTCTGCCCTGATGACTGGGCACTGTTGCCCACTGCGTGAAGCTCACGGCACTCCCAGACAAGGCTAT
>NW_011895621.1:4112-4710 GCF_000151845.1 Pteropus vampyrus | reverse complement strand
GCGCGCTGCTGGTAGACCTCGTTGGCGCAGTAGGCGACGTAGGGGTGGAAGTGTCTCTCGGCGTGCTCCTCCAGGATGTCACTGATGTCCTCCACGCACACCTGTTCCTTGTGCCGCCGCTCCAGGTCCTCGAAGAACCTGCGGGGATGGGGACTGTGGGCCCGGCCGCCCACCGCCACGCACGTGCAGGCACGTGGATGGCACCCAGGCCGGTGCTCCTGGCAGGGGCTGAAAGCCGCAGCCCCCCCCGGAAAAGCCGGGGACAGATCAGCCGCTTAAACCTGAAACTGGGCACAGACCCACGGCCAAGTCCAAGGCCACTTCCCACTAGATCCCCACAGACGGTAGCGGGCATCACAGGACGCGGACAGGTAGGGCAGGACCTGCCGCTCTGGCTCGATTTGCTGTGGCTCAGGTCGGAGCTGCAGGGTCTGCTTGGAGCCCGGCACTCCCTGGAGTGACCGCCAGCCCTCAGCTCCTGCTGGGTCCCCTTCTGAGGCTCATCCGTAACCCAGGCCTCAGCAGTAGAGAGCGCCAACGTTTGGCTGGTGCTGGCCCAAAGCCACCCAGGGTTCTGTCCCCAGGGGCAGGCACTGGC
>NW_011895621.1:0-2559 GCF_000151845.1 Pteropus vampyrus | reverse complement strand
AAGCTCCAGACCATGCCTCACCATGGGGCCCACGGTCAGCAGACTGGGCGGGGCTTGGCGAGAGCCCGTATGACGCTGAGATGAATTGACCAGCCCTGAGCATCTCGCCCGCCCCCCGCCCACCATGGCCAGCAGGGGCCGCTGAGGCTTGGGGGGTTCTCCCCGGGCCCTGGGCAGCTCGGGCAGGGCCCACACAGGTGCATTCCTGGCCCTCATCCTTCACGGAATGAACACACACATCTGCTGCCCTGCACGCATGCATGCACACGCACGAACATGCATACACACACACATGCAGACACACGCACACAGACACACTTGGTCTGTACAGGCGCACACACATGCACATGGGCGCACGCACACGCATGTACTTGGCCCACACAGGTGCACACACACGCACACACACACACACGCGTGCGCACTCTCTTGGCCCACGCCGGCCTGCAGCTGCTCACCTGGCCCCTCCTCCACCTCCGGACCTTGCAACCAGAACCCCGGGCACCAGACGCCTCTGGGAGGAACATGACCCGGGTGCAACTGGAGGGCACCCCCCCCCACACCCGTGGGCACCACACACCTTGTCATTCTGTCCTCTGGGCCTGGCTGTCCTGGGGGCCTCGCCTGTCACCAGGTGGGGCTGTGCCCCGCGGGAGGTACCGCGCCTCCCGAACACCCAGGGGACAGGGTGAGGGAGCTGCCAGGAGGCCACAGCTCCAGTGCTCCGCTGTCCCCGGGGCCACTCCAGGGAGGTACCGTGCTCCCTCCCAGCCAATCACGGAGCTGCGGCCTGGCCTGCCCCGCCCCGCCCCCAGGGCCCCCAGCGGCCGTCACAGGCAGGGCGGCCGCACCTCTGACTGGCGCTCCGGACGTCCAGGATGTTGGAGAACAGGTGGTGCCGCTCCGTCTGGGTCATGGCCGCCTGCAGCTCCCTGCACTGCAGGAACTCGGACACCAGGATGCCCAGGCTGTGCTGGTAGGAGAACTCGGACGTGAGGATCTCAAAGATGGCCTGCGCGGGAGGACAGCGATGCGGCGGGCCCACTGGGGCCTCCCGGAAGGGCCCTGACGAGCCGCCACGCCACGCGGGGGCCTGGCGCAGGGTGCGCTGGTGCCCAGCGCTCAGGCCGCGGGGACGGGATCGGGCGCGGGGGCGGGCTGGGACCCAGGCGCCCTGGCCAGGCCGTGGGCGGGCGGACGGAGCGGGGCTCCTGGGCTTGAGTGCTGGCTCGGCCGGTTATGAGCTGTGACACTGGGCGAGGACCCCACCCTCGTCCGAGAAGGAGCAACGGTAGCTGCCCCTGCCCCCAGCCCGCCAAGGGCACCAGCCCGCATCCCGGTGCCTGGCCAGGAGATGGCCGATGGGTGGGCCGGTGAGCGACGTCACCACGACGTCCTTGTGCCCCCACGTGACAAGGCTGGGACGCAGGCTGTGCCCCAGCCCTGCCCCTCACCTCCTGCCTCTTGCGCTCCTCGGCCGGCAGCATGTCCAGGATGCCCGACTCCACCACCTGTGGGCACAGGCCCGGGCTCAGGGGCTGCACATCCTGCTGGGCGGAGCCAGGCTGGCCGGGGCGGAGCTGCCCGCATCCCGGGGACGTCTGGGGCTGCCCGTGAAGCGCTCGTGCAGTGGGACCGCTGAGCTGGCCTGGCCCTGCCCGGCCCTGTCACCCCTGTCTCTTCCTCTCCGTGGAAACTGCCCCCTGGCAGGCCTGCCCCCTCCGAAGAGCTCTGGGGTGGCAGAGGGAGATCATGGGGGCCCAGAGTGGAAGGCTGGCAGGTGCGGGAGGGGAGGAGGCAGTTCTGTCCCACAGAGCTGCCGGCGGCCAGGCTGTGGAGAGGGACAGGGCCGCCAGGGAAAGCTGAGGGTGTGCTGGGGGTAGGGCCAGGACTCACATACACCTGGGCCAGGTGAGTCAGCACTCTGACCAGGTTTGGGGTGACACTGTCCCAGCATGGTACCCCAGCCATGCTCTTCACCCCCTTGGGCCCCAGAGGCTCCAGACCATTCTCTAAGCCCCAGCATGCCCGCTATGTCCCTGCCAGGACTGGCCAGCTGTCCCTCTGCCTGGGGGGGTCCCTGCTGCGGGACACAGGGCCACCCCATTTTTGCCCTCCTGCTCACTGGGCTGGCCAGGGGGCATCACCAGTGCCTGGACTGGGGGGCTAAACCCCACGCCTCCTCCTCAGCCGAGACCCCCCCAGGTCAGGGGACCAGGATCAGAATCTGTGGCAGCACTTTCAGGGTGCAGTGAACTGAACCCCACCCCTGACTCGGGAGGTCATGCACATGCAGCTCCTGGCATACAGCTGGGACCTGGCAGGTGGCAACTGACGTGTCTTTCCTGACATTCCATCCGACTGTCCTCACCCCAACCTGGGCCCTCCCCAGCTGGGGGTCCCGCAGGCTGGAGCGCAGTGGGTGGCCTCTCCCATCGCCCATGGGGCACACACAGAGACAGCAAAGTGCCACCCTCCCCACTGTGGCCATTCCCACAGCCCGCAGCCCAGCTCTGTCCCTCGGCTCTCAGGGAACAGGGTCAGGAGTCTGTCCTGGGGTAG
>NW_011895620.1:1386-2713 GCF_000151845.1 Pteropus vampyrus | reverse complement strand
CTTCTCTTACATTTCACTTCTTCCGTTTTCTCCAAGTAGACATTATTTCTTGGATTCTCTTAGCCTTTTTAGGATTCTTATTTTATTCATTGTTTATTTCTTTTTTTGAGGACTTATAGTCCTTTCCTATTAATGGTCAGGTTTGGGGAATAATTATGGAAAAGAGAAGAGTACAAAATGTGAAGTTTTGGAGGAATGTTAGGATCGACTGACCACAGAGCCCCAACTAGATGGTAAACAGAAAGATCGCAAAGAGATTTTACTATCCAGACTCTTCAATCACAAGCACTACTTTTATTTCATTTTTAATCTTTCTTAGGGAAATCATACATTGTTAAAATATACTTGAGTTTTCCTGAGAAGATACTAAAAGTTTTTTTTTGTTTTTTTTTTGTTTGTTTGTTTGTTTTTGTCAGATATGATTAGCTTTCAGGTCCTTCTCCTCACCTCCACCCCCCATTCTCCTGCAAAAGTGTAAGTTGTCCTAAGAAAATACAAGAAGAAAAGATAGAATGAAGATAAATAACATTTATATTTTACTAAAAAACTAAAAACATTCTAGTATCTTTTCAGAAATTCTTAATATATTTTAGCAATGAAATTGGAATATAAAGAAATTAAATCTTGTTGCATTCAGGTTTCAGATCACTATCACACTAACAAATAAAAATGCCATCCAAAAAAGAACCTAGTTATACCAAAATTTGTTTTCAAGATAAACTATGGAAAACCAATATCATTGGGAATATAGCAATGATGTTGTATATGCAGATACAACAGTTCAAAAAACAGAGCACTATGAAGGGGAAAAAGAGCAATATATTATATTCCTGACCCTTCTTAAACATGATTTTAGGATTCTTATGTAGAAAGCATATGGAAAAAAATGTTAACACTCTTGGCATAAGCATAGAACCAAATGATATAAAAACAGATGGACCAAATCCAGGGAAACCTTAAGAAGCATAATTGTAGAGATGACTTGTAAGCCATTTGGAACATAATTTTATTATATGCCTATAAGAATCCTTAGGGAGATTCATAGTAAAGTAAAAAAATGTACTTCCAAGATAATTTTAATTTTAATTAAAATAACCTAAAAAAGTATAACATAACCAAGCAATATAATTTCTCTGACCAGTTCCTATTAAAGGTTATTAAATAGAATTCTCAATTACCCATGGCTTTTGCTAATATACTACCAAGAAGAAAGACCCAAAAATGATAAGATACTCAGGTGATACTATGTATTGTACAGAAATTCTAGATACTATAATTCAGAACTCATACAGACATCTCTCACATAGCCTTCTCAATCTTCTCATCT
>NW_011895620.1:0-376 GCF_000151845.1 Pteropus vampyrus | reverse complement strand
AAACCTTAAGAAGCATAATTGTAGAGATGACTTGTAAGCCATTTGGAACATAATTTTATTATATGCCTATAAGAATCCGTAGGGAGATTCATAGTAAAGTAAAAAAATGTACTTCCAAGATAATTTTAATTTTAATTAAAATAAACTAAAAAAGTATAACATAACCAAGCAATATAATTTCTCTGACCAGTTCCTACTAAAGGTTATTAAATAGAATTCTCAATTACCCATGGCTTTTGCTAATATACTACCAAGAAGAAAGACCCCAAAATGATAAGATTCTCAGGTGATACTATGTATTGTACAGAAATTCTAGATACTATAATTCAGAACTCATACAGACATCTCTCACATAGCCTTCTCAATCTTCTCATCT
>NW_011895619.1:866-2391 GCF_000151845.1 Pteropus vampyrus | reverse complement strand
CCTAATACCCTCTTCTATAACATATGGGACCAGGACTTACCTTGCAGGGCTGTAATGAAGATTATATAAGGTTTTACCTGAAAAGATGCCAGATCAGTGCTTGGCACAGGATGGACACTTTATAAATACTTGAGGAAGAATGAAAAGGAAAGAAGGAATCCAAATGGGGAAATCATGGAATGCTTCAAGAACGAGATGGCATTTGAATTGGACCTTAAAAGACAGGTAGAGTTTATCTGGCTTTTATGCGAACAAAGGCCAGAGATAAGGGCAGGATGAGCCTTCTCTAGGTACCCTTTGGGGTGGGCCAAACTGCCCAGAATACTCTGTGAGGCTCTGGGAGGTCTGGACAAAAGGAGAAGCAGCATCCTCTGTGGGTTCTATGCCATGGTCCTTGATCCGGTTAATACTGACTGAGAATCTACTATGAGCCATACTCTGTGCCCAGCGGGTGCACGTAGTATCCCCTACTTCCTCGTATGAGAAAGTCGGTTTTAAAGAGATCGAATGGCATGTCTAGGGTCGCATTGAGACTGAGTGGCAGAGCAGGTCTGGACTCTAAGCCCTTTCATTACATCACCTTCATCTTGCAGCTTGAACTTGTAAAGATGAAGCCCCAGAGCTGTCTCCAGCGCTGGAGCCATTGTCCTTTTCCAAAGAATGGGGGTTCGGCTGGCGCGTGCAGCTGAGCTTCCCGATGAAGATGTGCCCGCCCTTCCAGAGGCAGTCCTCTTGATACCTGGCACAACATTTCAAATTCTAATCGTGGAAATAATTTGGAAGAAGACGAAGGTTATTATTTATTTAGGGGGCTTAATCAACAGAGGCCCTCTCTGGCTTTAATAAATGAAATGTGTTGCACAGAACGGGGATCACTGAGGCATGAGATTCTGTGTCTGTCCATGAAGAGTTTTGAATAATTTACATTCTGGAAAGATATTTTATGACAGTGCTTATAATCTTCTTATTGGTTCAAAACCAACATTTACAGTAGATATCTTTGAACCGATGCAGCTGATAAGCTTATCTCTTTATTATGTGACATGAATCAAGCCTGCTCAGGAGAAGAAAGTTTGTAAAAATTGATTCCTCTTTGGATCTCAATATTTTATTCTCCAAAAACAGCCAATAAACAATAGAAGTCAGCTATTAATATTTCATTTTAATTACTATATTAGTAGAGGGAACTCTTTTAATTTGAAGGGGCATGCAAAAGAGGCTTTGGGTTTTTGCGAAGGTGGTTTACCTGGAGGCTCCATTTCTGACCAAACTCGCTCTCGGAGAGATGCTGCTGTTATCGGTCTCGAGGCCCAGGAATCAGTGATCTGGCTGGAGTGCAGCTTTTTCAGCAATGGCCTCTCCCAGGTGCTTCCTCAAGCCCGGTCAGTCTAGCCGAGAAAACCTGGGGTACCCCGGTCCCTGGCAAAAGATGAAGGGGACGTTTTGCTCCCACAGTTCTGAAATGTTTGGAGCCTGGAGAGGAAAGGGTGTGGAAGGAAATGAATTACGGTCCCTAAAAGTCCAA
>NW_011895619.1:0-816 GCF_000151845.1 Pteropus vampyrus | reverse complement strand
TCCATTTCTGACCAAACTCGCTCTCGGAGAGATGCTGCTGTTATCGGTCTCGAGGCCCAGGAATCAGTGATCTGGCTGGAGTGCAGCTTTTTCAGCAATGGCCTCTCCCAGGTCCTTCCTCAAGCCTGGTCAGTCTAGCCGAGAAAACCTGGGGTACCCCGGTCCCTGGCAAAAGATGAAGGGGACGTTTTGCTCTCACAGTTCTGAAATGTTTGGAGCCTGGAGAGGAAAGGGTATGGAAGGAAATGAATTACGGTCCCTAAAAGTCCAAAGAGCTGCCTGTCTGTGTACGCGTATACATCACATGCTCACAGGGTGGTGGCGGCTGGCGTATTCCTGACCGCAGCGGCCTGGGGCAAGAGAAAGGACCCAAGCTCTAGAGTTCTGTACCAAAGATCAGACACTACTCTGGATTTCACCGAGAAAGTTAATCCACCGCTCCGAGCCTCTGTTTTCTCATCTGTAGACTGGGCGTTCATCTGACAAAGCTGCACTGGGACTTTACTGTGGTAATTTATGTATAAAGCCTTGTGCCATTCTAGGCAGAGGTTTTTCTTAATATTCTAAACTGCCCTGGCACTCATGGGAGAGACGGGAATGCCTGTAGTGATGGCTCCCGGTGTCACAAGCCCTAGGGTCCTGCTTTGAACTGTGTGGTTTTCCCTACACTCTGCTCACACCTATCAAACTCTCTCTAAATAACCCATTCGAACGTGCCATCATTTTCTTCCCCAGCAAGGCCCTGACTAATATAGCTTCACAGACATGGGATATGATCCAATTGGGCAGAATTCGGATAAGTGGCCAGAGGACTGG
>NW_011895618.1:3233-3873 GCF_000151845.1 Pteropus vampyrus | reverse complement strand
GACTCCAAGTGCGTCACTAAGACTGGCTGCGCCATTGGAAGAGAGTATTTGCCATGTGCCGGGCTCTGAGCTAAGTATAACACAGGGCCTGGGAGGCTGCTGTTATTCTCACCAACTACCAGAGAAAAAATGACTCGGGGACATGAGGACTTCACAGCCTCCTCTAGGTCGGTCAAGGGACCACTGTTCATCCAGCTCAGGAGTCGGTCCTGGTCCCCCCTCCACCCCTCCCCTGCAAACCCCAGTTTACCCTCGAGCACCATTGTCTCAACCTTCAAAATACAGTTGACCCTTGAACAATGTGGGGGTTTGGGGCACTGACCCCGCATGCAGTTGAAAACCTGAGTATAACTTGGACTCCCCCAAAACTTAACTATTAATGGCCTATACTGTGACCAAGTGCCCACTCACATTTCGTGTCCTGGGCTACTCGCTTGCCTCCCCTTATCCTGTCATACTCCCCAGACTTAGTTCTTCTCATATCATTGGGGTTTCAGCTTAGTCGACTCTCTCCTCAGAGAGACCTCCCTGACCATCTCAGCCAATGGTATCCCCATCACCATCTAGCCCCCCACATTGTCTTACTTTCATTTATTTTCATTGTGCTTATTAGAAAATTATTTGTTTTGTGCCCATCTCT
>NW_011895618.1:0-1568 GCF_000151845.1 Pteropus vampyrus | reverse complement strand
CAGACACCCCTGACCTTGACATCTAGACCCAGGGACACACTCACACACTCATGCAATTAAACATAGACACTCATTTTATCACACCCACCCAGATATACACTCACGTGCTCAAACCAGTTTGTACACTCAGCAATAGATACTGCCCCCACCCGGGCACCCTGACACACACAGCACACAGAAGCCTACTCACTCACGCCCACGCACATGCAGTCACACAAACGTGCACTCAAGTATGGGGCTCACTCACCTTCTTAAAGCCCTGCTTTCACTCGCACACACACTCTCAGGCACGCAGTTACCCCCGTCCACATGCACACAGTGGACCCTCCCACACGCTCGTCACCCATCCTTCCCAGAGGCCGGGCCCCAGGAAGCCGGTCCTCGGCTGTGTTTTGAAGAGTGGAGACAAGACCACGTGCCCTGAGCCCGGTCCACCCCGGATCCCCACTCTGACCCTGGGCGGCCTCAAAGCCGTGTGACGTGGCCAAGCAGGGAGGGCCGGCTCCGTAAGCAGTGGGCGCGTGATGCCCACATCAGCCCTGACTGTGCCGCCTCGGGGCACATCTGCCTGGCTCATCGATGCCTCGGGCACCCGCCCACTTCCTCCCCATCAGAGGCCGGGCTGGCTCTGCTGACATCAGGTGGTTTCTGGCCTGCCTGGCACACAGAACAGAGGAAGGAAGCCATCTGTCCCAGCTGTGGGGGAAAACAAGGGGCCCGGGACATGCCTGGTGGCTCCGTGACTCAGGTCCACTATGGCTCGGCTACCTGACCCCGAATCTGCAGGGGCACTCTAACCCGGGCGGGGGCTGCAGTTCAGGCACTTGAGTTCCCTGCATTAGGCCCCCAGGTGGCGAGCACCTTCCTTTCCATCTCTGAGAATGACAATGACAATGACTGATGTTCACTGAGCACCTATCGTGTGCCAAGCACTGCTCTAACTCGCCATGGTTATCTCATTAAATCCTCAAAACAGCCCCCCGGGTGGGTGCCATCATCATCCCACTTTTACAAATAAAGAAACGGACGCACAGAGAGGTTAGGGGACGGGCCGAGGGGCAGGATTTGATCCCAGAGTCTGATCCCAGACCCCTACTCTCAATCACCCCCACCCTCTCCAGCTCATTTGTTTGTCTGTTGTTTGTTTGTTGTTGTGAGCCACCGATATTCATGGTTTCTGCACCTCTGCTCTCTCTGAATCCGGGCAATCATCTCACCAGCAGGGCTGGCACCAGTGTTAGCCTCATTTAACAGATGAGGAAACAGGTTTAAATGACCCTTCTGGGGCGAGGGGACAGCAAGGAAGAGGCAGAGCCAGGTTTGTACTTGAGTCAAGGTTTCTCTCTACGAGGCCTGGTCATCTCCCTCATGTGCCGCAGGCTTCGAAGTCGGGAAAAGGGGGCCAGTGAGGTGTCTTGGGAGCCATAGAACGGTCAGAGAAATAATAATGTTTGTCAGCAAAAACAACAAACCTTTTAAGACAAGTGGGAAATCGTGAACATACGGTAAAATACACAAAGCTTCCAGGTTCGGTCTGATGAGTTCTGACAGACGCACTCAAGATCGAT
>NW_011895617.1:1999-3667 GCF_000151845.1 Pteropus vampyrus | reverse complement strand
TTGGGGACAGAACAGGCAGACTCCGGTCCCATACAGGCGATGGGAGGAGGGCGTTCAGGCCTGATGGGCCCCCGAGGCCTGTTGGCCTAGGGGGGTGCCGGCACGCAGCGGGTGGCCGAGGAGGTGGGGTCCGAGTTGGTCCTGGGAGGGTGGAGGGGTGAGTAGGGGTCACATGGGCATGTGGTGCTTTTTCAGCATAAGCTTCGAAGTTCAGCTACGCTACACATGTGTGACTTAAAAGTCTGGATTAATATCAAGTATGACATCCATATCCGGGCTTCTGGAAGGAACTTTGAGGATAGCTCGGTGGACAGCCATAGCGCCGGGACATTAAACTGTTGGGAACGCGTGGTGCTTGTCCATCCTCGCACGGTGACCCCGCGTGCCGCTCCTGCGTGCGTGCGGACGCCCGGGGGTGTGCGTCGTCTCGCTGAAGTCCTCGTTCCACAGAGTCTGCGGCTCGCACACCTGTGCTGGTGTTTTTGTCGTTATTCTCAGCGGCAATTCTTATTTCCTACCAAGAAGTCACCTGTGGGTGCACATTGTGACTTTGCACGCTGGACTCCTTCGGCAGACCAGAGACCGCTCGGGGTGGAGCAGGCGGACCCACAGACAGGCCTGCGCGCGTTGCCGGGCTGGGGGCTGCCCTGGCCGGCGGAAGGGGTGGCGTTGTGCCCGCGTTAGGGCCACGGGGGTTGTAGGCCTGTCTGTCTGCTGCGGCGTAGGTTCTCATCCTGTGGGAGAGTTCATTGGAGTCGCGTGTGAATGTAGAGGAAAAAGAGAAAAATGGAAAGAACAGGGGACTTGGTGAGATTGTGTCATCTCGGAGCCCCTGCGCATTTAAGTCAGTTTCCTTACCGAGTTTCCCTTTGTCTGACCCAAAAGGTGGTCAGTGTATGTATTTATCATTGTTTAGAAGATTATAATACAACTCGTGTAAGATATTTAATGTGTCCTAGAGCACGTGGAGGGGCCACGTACCGTGTTCGCAGGGAGCTGACACACTGTCTGCCTTCGGAGTGTGTCTCAGATGGTGATAAAAACGGCTACATCTGCAGCACGCTCCTCTTTTGCTTGTAAAAACTACTGTTTTTATTGAAGAATCGATGCAGAACTAAAGAAGAGTTCTTTAAAAGTTCTTTAACGCGATCACATTTATGTTCCGTCCCTTACGTTCTTACATATTTTTCTGCAGGTTCAGTTCAGTTCAGCCTCAGCATTCCCGCCGATGCAGCGCCCGCCCGCGGGGCACGCCGGCCTGCCAGCCTCCCCGGCTCTCTCCGAAGGCGGGGTGCTTCTGGGACCCCGCGTGGCGCTGCGCTCCCAGTGAGCAGAGCTAGCTCGTCTGTCCCGCACTGCACAAGGCTGACGACCGCGGTGTCAGCTGTCCCCTGACGCTCCTCATTACAGCGGGAAGTGCTGAGCTGAGGTCATGTGGAGACTCGGGTCCCCCAGGGAGCAGGCGGGGCCCCGAGGGGTGCGGGCGGGTCTCCGGGGTGTTCCACGGGCGCCTCTCTGGCGGTGCGAGGGCCTTGGGTAAGCGCTGGCAGCAGTCACAGGTGCTAGGCGTGGGCAAGGGACCAGCCGAGCAGGTGGCACTAGGGTTTCAGAACACACGTGTCCACCTGAACGAAACATCAGTGTCCTGAAGTTCAGACGTCATTCCAA
>NW_011895617.1:0-392 GCF_000151845.1 Pteropus vampyrus | reverse complement strand
TGCCTGTGAACGCCGGGGGTTCCCTCAAAACGACGCCCCTTGGTTCAGTTCTCTCCTTCAGTGTGAGTAAGACACTCGAATTATCGATAAGCTGCTGTTCTGTGTAGTATACGGTCACCGTAACGCCGCCTAAAATCTGATTTCTTTGTCATCTCAGAATGTCATCACGTGTGCTAAAACAGTCTGAGTAAAAACCCAAACAACTGCAAAGAGCAGTCTCATTTCTGGTGGGGTGGGAAGGGCGACACTTTGGGACTTTGTTTAGGAAGAGATTTTTAAAAAGTTAACCTTGGGTGCGATCTGTTTTTAAATAGCTCTAGTGATTGGCATTGAAAGGATTTAAGCTTCCTTCTGTGTGTTTTGGTTCTTTTTATTATTTTTTTTAAATAGAT
>NW_011895616.1:0-1162 GCF_000151845.1 Pteropus vampyrus | reverse complement strand
TTTTGGGTTAGGGTTAGGGTTAGGGTTAGGTTTAGGGTTAGAGTATGAGGTTAATGTTAGCATTCGGGTTACAGTTAGCCTTAGGTTTAGGATTTCGGTGACGGTTACAGTTAGTGTTAAGGTAAAAAATTAGTGTTAGCTATAGTTTTAGGGTTAGCTTAGGGTTAGGATTATGATTAGCTTAAGTTTAGCATAATAGGACAGAGTTCTGATTAGAGTTAGGGTTAGAGTTAGGTTTAGGGTTAGGTAAGCGTTAGGGTTACCGTTAGGGTTCAGTTTAGTTTCTTTAGCAGTAGATTTATGTTTAGGTTTAGGTTAGGGTTCAGGTTAGGGTTCGGGTTAGGGTTACAGTTTAGAGTTAGGATTAGTTTTAAGGTTAGGTTTAACGTTACTCTTATTGTTAAGGTTAGGTTTAGGGTTAGGGTAAGAGTTTAGAGTTAGGATTAGTGTTAAGGTTAGAGTTAGGGTTAGAAATAGGTTAGGGTTATCGTTTAGGGTTAGGGATTAGGTTTAGTGTTAGTTTTGGACTTATCGTTAGGATTAGGGTTCGCGTATAGTTAGGGTTTGGTTTAGGGTTAGGGTTATGGTTACGGTTAGGGTTAAAGGTCAAGGTTAATGAGAGTTTTAAGGTTAGGTTTAGGGTTAGAATAAGAGTTTAGAGTTAGGATTAGTGTTAGGGTTGGGGTTAGTGTGAGGGTTACGTTAAGGTTAAGGTTAGGATTAGGGTTAGGGTTAGGTTTGGTGTTAGGTTTAGGGTTAGGTTTACTGTTATGGTTAATGTTAGCATTAGGTTTAGGTTTAGGTTTAGGGATGGGGTTAGATTTCAGCTTATTCTTAGTGTAAATTCAGGGTTAGGGTTACAATTAGGGTTAGGATTAGCTTTAAATTTAGGGTTAGCATCTGAGTTAGGGTTAGTGTAGGGTTACGTTTAAGGTTTCCATTAGATTTAGGGTTAGGGTTAGAGTTAGTTTAAGAGTTAAATTAGGGTTAGGGTTAGGATTACGGTCAGGGGTTAAGGTTAGAGTTATTGTTAGTATAAAATTTAGGGTTATGTTTAGGGTAAGAGGTTACAGTTAGTTTTAGTGTTAGCATTAGGGTTAGGGTTAGGGTAATTTAAGGTTATGTTTAGGGTTACTGTTAGGGTTAAGTTTAGCATTAGGTT
>NW_011895615.1:2676-4701 GCF_000151845.1 Pteropus vampyrus | reverse complement strand
TCAGATTCTCATATATTTGGAGTTTCTTGGAGGTCAAATCATACCTTTCAACTCATAATTTGGGCTTTAGTCCCCCTTAATTTGAGTTATTTGAAAACTGAATGCAGATACGGGAAGGGGAAGAGGAAGTGTGGGGTGGGCAGTTGAAACAAAGAATTCGGGCTTCATTTTTAACGTAAGTTGCTCTGTTTTTTTCTTGTTTATTTCTTGTTTTATCTAACCTAGGCTAACAGCCCTTCTGAAACTTGAACAACACAAATTTCGATTAATTCACACTGAGAAACATCTGGACTCTTGGCAGCAATTTGCCAAACAGAAATGTTCTGTATTGTTAAAAAGAACAAAAAGAAATGATAGAGAAAAAGGAGTAAACTTTTGATATATCACAATAAGATGTTCCCTTTCTCAAGTCTTGCCAGAGTTCACTGTTTACCTTCCTGAAGATCCTAATTATACAACCTTTAACTTTCTAGAGCTCTGATTTAGCAGCACTTAATTTCATAAAAATACAACCAGATGTACAATTCTTTTAATGTTCAAAATTCTATCAGGAACATGTGTTGAATATCTCAATAGGAATGTTACAAAAGTTCTTAAAACTAACATTACCTACTTTTCAAAATCAGATTTTAAAAACTTTCTTACAAAAGTAGTTTGACATCAGTATATCCAACTCCTTGTACTCGTAGTCAATATGGGGACAAGGAGGTCTTTTGTTCATTCATTATGTTCTAAAACATTCATAAGTTCTAAAACAAGATTCATAGGCTCTTAAGTTGGAAGGCTTCTTAGAGATGATTTAGTCTAGTCTTTTAATTCTAAGGAAAAAGAAATATGGGTTGAATGAATAAAGAAAGGAATTTCATTGTACTAGCTTCTATAGAGGTTATAACAATATAAAGGTGATTCCTGCCTCATGAAGTTAACATCCTATTAGGTAAAAGGAGAAACACACACAAATAACATTAGCAAGAATATTACGTGCCTTAAAATGAAAAAATGAAGTACTGAAGTTTTGAAGTAAAACAACTCATCTATTCTTGGTGCTGTCTGAGGTGCAAGGAGGGACATTTTCCTAGAAAAGATAACATTTGATCTGACCATTGAAGATGGATAAAATTTTGACAGGAAAAACTCTAAGTCAAGGAAATTACAGATAGAGAATAGCATGGACATGTACAGAAATTCAGAGGGATAGCTGGAAAAGTGGGTTGATATTGTATGCTAGGCTAAGAAAGAGCTACACGAACAACCTCATGGCTGAAGAAAAGTTATATTTTTGAATCAACTCCATAACTTTCTTACAAATGCTTCCAGTTTGAATAAAAATCTCTGATAACAGAGAATCTGCTACCTCTTGGGAGTTCCTGTCCCTACTTTATTTTGTTCGATTTTCTCTTTATATGGAGATAAATATCATTTTTCTTACAGCTTTCACTTATTTATTCAAGTTCTACCTCTTATGATCACATGGAAAAAAAATAAGAAGTCTTTTTCCAAAGGGCAATTATTCAAATATTGAAGTTCTTTTTTTATCGTGCTTCTTATTGCCAAAATATCTCCATTTCTTTAACCACTGGTTATATAACATGGTCATGGATCTTTCCCCATCCTGCTCACTGTGCTCTGAACTTTGTGTTTCTTATATGCCTTTAAGTGAAATACCTTCATAGGACACAATTCTGAAAATACTAATGTGCAGTGGAGCAGTCTACAACTCCTCTTATTCTTATTCTAGGTATCATAGTGCAACTGATGCAGTTTAAAGTCACCTTCATTTTGATTTACAAGAGTAGGCAATGCAAGGCCATTGAAGGCTTTTGAACATGGGCTTAGAGCTGGCAGTGCCTGAGGCTGAATTAAAGAAAATGGTGGGTAGTGGTGGGGAATTTTTAGAAAACTTATCAGGGTAATAGTTCAGGAAAAAGGCAATGTGAGCCTGATTTAAAGTGGTGATAGTGCAAATGGAATGGTAAGTGGTGAGAGGGTTTAGGGAAGTAAACACCAGGAGACTTGGCATCTCAT
>NW_011895615.1:0-2152 GCF_000151845.1 Pteropus vampyrus | reverse complement strand
TATGAAAGAAGGCGATGTAATGAAGGAAGCAATGGTAGAAAAGGCAATGTGATGAGGGACATGAGCCAAGGAATAAGGGCAGCCTCCAGAAGCTGAGAAAGCAAGGAAACAGATCCTCTCTCTACCCGGAGGCTCCGGAGGTCATCAGTCCTCAAGATACCTTGATTTCAGCCCAGTGAGACTCATTTTGGACTTTTAACCTCCAGAACTGTAAGAGAATACATGTATATTGTTTTAAGTCACAATATTTGTGGTAATTTGTTACAGCAGCAATAGGAAAACAATACATCATGAAAACCCCATTCTCCCTCTAGGTTCGAAGCACCATTACAGCTAGCTCTGGGATAGCATCTGGAGTGGAAAGGAATCAGTATTAGCTCAGGAGCCAAAAGACCTGTGTTTAAGTCTTGGCTCTGTCAATTTCTAGCGAGACATTTTTGTCAAAATCACTGAGCTTGAATTTCCTGCGGTTAAAATGATACTTTCTCAATTTATTTTGTGGAGTTGTTACAAACATCACATGGTATAATAGATGGATAGATAGATGATAGATAGATAGATAGATAGATAGATAGATAGATAGATAGATAGATAGATAGACAGACAGAGATAAATGATAGAGGCATTGTGTAGACTATGATAAAAATATAAACTACTATTATCACTACTTATTTCTTTGGATTTAGGAATTGAAGGTTTCTGGTAAAATGTAAATGAATCTTATCTGGTCATTAACATCGTAGTTCAGTGCTTTGAATAGTGCCTGGCATATAACACTTTGAACATAGTTGTTGAGGGATAAATGAATAAATTAATGCATAAATGAAATTGGATTATTAGAGAACTATATCAGTTATCAATAGAATCTTGTTGAGAATGGGTCACAGAAAAAGGAAATATTGGGAAGAGACAAAGTATTTGAAAAAGTTTAGGGCACAAGGTACCATCTGTAATGAAGATGGAGAGTCATAGGAGTGGCTGATGTGAGAGAGGTGCGTTGAGTGAGAAATGGAGTGAGGGCAGATTCCTAAATAAAGCTAACATTTGAAGAGTAACTAAAGGAGAAGGAAATTGAAAAACAGTGGGAGAAAAACCAGAGAACAGGAGGAAAACCAGAAAAGAATATTGTGACAAAAGAAAAGAATGTTTCAAAAAAGAAGGAAATGATTTGTCTATGTCAAGTACTGCCAGATAGTTAAAATAAAAAAGACAGGGTCTACAGAAAACATCCGTTGGGTTTATTGAGGTAAGTGGCCAATAGTGGTAGTATGCTGACAGATGCGGGTGGAGGAGAGTGGGAGCGACCCTCCTTTTCTCTCCCTGTCTTTTGATTGTTAAACCACTTAAGCATTTTCCTGGTTCTTGTCCTGTCTCATCAGCTGCCTTTGCTGGTTCCATTTCTGATTTCTCTTGCTCTCCCTTCCACCAGCCCTGATTTTTCCTACGACTCAGTCTTTGATTTTACTGCTCTGCACAGAAGCATTCTTTTGATAAACTTGTTTCATCCCAATGCTCAATTATAGGGTATCAGTGACACAGGTGAGTAATGTTGATCTCCAGCACAACTAAGTGCTCCTAGGTGCTTTCCCAGAAATCCTTCAGAGTAGTCAATCATGAATTGGAAATAAGACTGGAGTTTAATTTACCTTCCATGATATCACCATGGAAGGTAAACTTGGTGCTCATTCTCTTTAGTGTGCTCTTCTTGTAGAATTAACTTCATAACCCCAGAAGAGAATGGTGCCAGAGGTAACTGCAGTAGAAGGTAACTGCAGTAGAATAGCAGATTGCATTTTGCAAGCAGAGTCTAGCACCTGGGGAGACAGGATCAGAATTCAATACGCTTGGTACATAGGAAAAGTGGCTATACTAGTTTACTAAGACTGCCATAACGAAGTACCACAGAATGGGTGACTCAAGCAACACAATAATTTTCTTATAGTTCTGGAGGCTAGAAGTGTGAGATACAGGTGTTGGCAGGGTTGTTTTCTTCCGAGAACTCTCAGCTTGACTTGTGGATGACTGTCTTCTCCTTTCTTCACATGATTTTCCTTCTGGGTCTCTGTTCTAATTTCCTCTTCTTACAAGCATACCAGCCATATTGGATTAGGGCCCACCCTAGTGACCTCATTTTAATTACCTCTTTAAAGGC
>NW_011895614.1:4956-5273 GCF_000151845.1 Pteropus vampyrus | reverse complement strand
TCAGGCCCCGCTGCTGCCGGGACCTGGCTCCAGGCTCTGGTCCCACTGAGCGCCTCCAAGACAGGGGCGCTTGCGTCTGAGTGTGGGGAGGGAACCGGGCGCCCGGGGAGGCGGATTCTGTCCCCCGCATCCCTGCCCCCTCGCGAAGCCCTTCACTGACTTGGTGCCGGGCCCGGAGGTGAGAACAGACGGGTGGGGGGCCGGGGCTGTGACGCCCGGGCATGGGGGCAGGGGGGCGGGGTGAGCACCGGCGTGGGGTGGGGCGGCCAGGGGCGAGCTCTGCCTGAGCGGAATCCTGGTTTATCTGGCACCACCTA
>NW_011895614.1:0-2166 GCF_000151845.1 Pteropus vampyrus | reverse complement strand
AACCGGAGGGGTAGGGGAGCTGGGGGCTGGGCCCCCACACTCTCAGAGTCCCAGAGGCCAGACCACGACTGTCTCCGGTCCCACAGGAGCCCGGTGTGTGGTCTCTGCATCCCCCTCCCCACGGCCATCCCAGATTTGCCGAACACCCGGGTGACGTGAGATGGCATGTGTATTTATATCTGATGTAAACAGTCTCCTTAAAGTGAAGTCCTCGTCCCAAATTAAACCTGTTTATTCCCTTCGTGCCCTCAACTCAGCCGGCGGGCGGGGGTCTCTGGGGGGCACCGAGCCCCGTGGGGGCCTCCGCGTGCTCCCCTCCACTCATCGTCCTGCGGCCAGGCAGGGGCTCCCGTGAAAGGCTGCGGTGGTGGGTTCACGGTCTCACCATCACTGATGGGGGCAGGTTTAGGGGCCTCCAGCCGGCAGCTCTGGAGGGCGGGGGGTGGGGCGGGTGCAGGGCAGACCTGTGGGCGGGCTGTGCTGCAGGAGTTGGGGTAGGGACACCACCTGCTCTGAAGTCTGCCTGCTGGGGGGGGAGGGTGTGGACGTGGGCGGGGCAGCCCGACCCCCCACAGCGTCCTTCCACACCCCCAAGGCTGTGCTCCAGACAAAAACGTGGAGGGGGGGAACCACGAAGCCACCTGTGGTCTTGCACGGTGCCGCTAATTTACCCCTTTCTCTGAACCCCTCTATGAGCCTTGGAGGTCGGGATTGTCACCCCATTTCGCAGATGGGGAAACTGAGGCGCGAGGCATCCGAGAGACTCTAGCCATCAGTTCCTGCCTTGCACACAGCTGGGTCTCTGTCCTCGGCCCAGGGGAGCTCGGGGTGGGAGGACGTTGGCTGGACGGGCTCATCGGTCTTGCTGTCTGGCACCCTCTGAGGCCGGAGGCGTCTGGAGGTAAATATTAGGGGCTGTTTAGATTAAGCTCCATTAATAGCAGGAAATGTCACAGTGGCGCCTGCCCCAGCTTCCTGGAGGCCTCTGAGGCCTGAGGAGGAGTGGGGGCGCCCTGCGCTGACGGCTGTCCCACCCCGACATTCTGGTTGGGACCCCACGCTGGCAGACCCCGGCCTTTTCACACTCTCCCTGCCCCTCCCTCCCTCAGGAGGCTCTCTGTGCCCTCCCCAGGCCAGGCCTGGGAGCCCAAGAGGCGGGTGTGAGGAGGACTCTCGGGTGTGTGAAGACACCCCAGGTCTGTCACCGCCATGTCCTCACACCCTCTGGGGGCAGGCCCCCACGCCCGAGGGGTCTATGTTCTCAACTCACAGAGGAGAAACTGAGGCTCAGAGAAGTGGCGGGGCCGAGCCGAGTTTACCCCATGCTAGGATCCCCGCCAAGACCTGCCTGACCCCAGGGCCAGGGGAGGGCACCCCAGGTGCAGGAGGAAAAAGGAGGGGGACCCGATCGTGGCGTCCTGGGACTCGAGAGGGTGTCCCTCCACCCCACCTACCCCATGGCCTGCTGGGGGCTGAGGGTCAAGTTCTAGTGCCTAGGAGTGAGGTCCAGGGGTCTGAGCAAAGCTAAGGCGGGCTCTGGGGTCAGCTCCTGGGACCCTAACTCCAGAGGCTCACGGAGGGGGAGCCATGGCCCAGCTCAGGGCAGGTGCTCAGGGAACTGGGCCCAGGTGGCCAGGTGGGGGACAGCGTGTCTCACCGATGCCAGGCCCCCTCGGCCACACCGGTCCAATCAACCCCGAGGGAGTCCTGTGCCGTCCTAAGCTTTGGTGTGTGCACGCATTGTGTGTGTGTGTGTGTGCGTATGCATGTGTGTGTACATGTGTGCGTGGGTGCATGTGCATGTGTGTGCATGTGCATGTGTGTGCGTTTTGCGTGTGTGCACGTGTGTGCGTGTGCGCATGTGTGCACATGTGCACGTGTGCACGTGTGTGCATGTGTGCGTTCGCGTGTGTGTACATGTGTGCGTGTGTGCACGTGTGTGCGTGTGTGTGCGTGTGTGCGTGTGTGTGCGTGGGGGGGTGCACTCACGTGCTCAGCCTCAGTAAGCAGTAGCAGGAGATGCCACAGGGGCGGCCTCCCCCCGGAGGGCCTCAGCTCGCTCGCCCACGTTCATTCATTCACCCTTCCCCTGCCCTGTGCCAGGGTACTTGGAGGACCCCTCCCAACGGGACATCTGCATCTGCTCGCGTGGTCACAGTGACAGAC
>NW_011895613.1:2948-3285 GCF_000151845.1 Pteropus vampyrus | reverse complement strand
TGCTCCGGGGCCACCTTCCTGCTCCCCGCCTGGCCCTCGCTCTCCCCCGCCTCCCGCAAGGCTCTGCACACCTGCCACCTCTTCAGGGTCCCACCACGCACGGTCCCCCATCCCCCACCCACCTAGTCTCCATGGCAGTGTGACATGTTGTCTTCTCGGCTCTCAATACCTTGGGAGGTCACCTTCTTCACCCGTTTTTTTTTTTTTTTTTTAATTTATTTGTTATGGTCTCTTTCCTGTCCTACTATTCTTACCCGTCCACCCCGCCCCCCTCTCCCCGCCACCCCCGACCCCAAAGGCTTCATTAGCCATAGTCTCTCCTGCCGGGCACATAGCA
>NW_011895613.1:0-1158 GCF_000151845.1 Pteropus vampyrus | reverse complement strand
GCCTGGAGGACAAGGACAAGGAACTGGGGGCCTAAGTCAAGGTGGAAATGGGACTTTTCTCCCACCGGGGTGGCTGCCAGCACCAAGGACCCCCCATTTGCTAGGAATGACTGGGCGTGTCCTAAGCCGGCTGCAGCCCGAGCCTGGCCCCTGGCCCGGGGCCATCCAGCTGGCCCAGAGGCATCAGGCGGCCCCTCCCGGAGTTTCCCAGCCTCTCCCACATCCCGACATCCCGACATCCGACATCCATCCGACATCCTCCCTCACTGAAAACAAAGGAAGCTGCTGTCTGCCGAGCCCTTAGCGAGTGCCAGTTCCTGAGCAGACGCGTTAGGTACTCAGTGTCGCCTTGTCCAGCTGGGCAGGTGCCTGTGGGTGGGTGGGTGGGGAGGGGCGGCTCACAACAGCGATTTTGCCCAGGAGGAAACTGAGGTCCAGAGAGGTTAACGTAGCTGCCCGGGGTCACACAGAGAAGAGGGTGACATTAGCCTGGGTCCTTCTGCTCCCAAAGCCTCGCTCTTAAGCCCTGTGCCACCCCTCACCCCATCCCCCCCGCCTTCCTGGCCAGTGGCCGATGGCCCAACTGCCCCACCAGAAGCCAGGCTTATAGGGGCAAAGATAAGGACAGACGAGATCGTCGACACTGGGGGACAGACGCGTGGGAATTCTCGCCTTCTCCTTCCACGTCGGGGTGTCTTTGAAGATGGTCAGAATAAGACGTTGGAAATAAGCGGACCAACTCGGGTGTCCGGCCACGCTGCGGGTTCCGGGCGTCGGGGGAGGGGCTGTGAGCTGGGCTTTAAAAAGCGTCCGCTGAACCGGCCGCATGGCCGTTGGAGCAAAGCTCCAAGGAAATGTAATTTGTGCCTTTTAGGGGTGCTTCTCCTCGCCTCGGTGCTCAGCTAATGGGCGCAGCCCGTGGAGGCGGTGCTCGGGTCACCCATCCCATGCCCTGCGGTCAGCGCTAATGGAAGCACTCGGTGTCCTCCCTCGGGCCCGGGATGGGCCGGGCACCCGGAAACACTCACCGGGAGAGGCCGCCTGGCTGGAAGCAAAGCTGTGCGTGGTTTTCATGGAGAGAAGCTCCAAGGGCCTTGGGGTCCCAGGAGGCCTGACCTCCCTGCATTTCAAAGGAGGCACTTAACTCACCCTACGATG
>NW_011895612.1:3566-5453 GCF_000151845.1 Pteropus vampyrus | reverse complement strand
TCTGAGGTGTTTTTCATAGAAAGGAAGTATTAGAAGATAAAACAAATCCAGCATCTTGCCTGAGTCTAAACCTTTTTCTTTGCCACATTAGCAGAGAAAAAAATGAAGAATTATAATATAAAATGGGTATTCATAGAGTTCCAAAACCTGGTAGACTAAAAATACTAGCAAAAAATTGATTGCATGTTAAAATGCTAAATAATCAATGACCTTATTTTGAGATACTTTGGTCACTGGATATCTCATTCCCATGTTCAGGAGTGTAATATGAATGGCTGTTGGAGAGAGCTGATATATATATATCTATCTAGATATATATCTATCTAGATATATATATATAGAGAGAGAGAGATCAGAGATAGAGGTGGAAGGGAGAAAGGAAGTTAGTTCTTCTGATAAAAATGGTGAAAATTTAATTATTTGAGGACAGAATAAGCAAGATGGTCTCATTCTCATTTTACTTAGTCTACATTAAGGTTAAGCTTAGGGACTTAGAGACATAGCTATAAAGCACTATAAATATCATGGCAAATGGCTGAATCAAAGGATTCTATGCGTTACTGATTCTACACATACATAACTTCTCTTAACTAGTTCTACCATACAAAATATAAATCATCTGGTGGAATGAAGCAAAGATGGTTTATCAGACTTATAAAGTGTTAATTTATTGGTTTAGTGTATAGTAAACATTTATCATGGTTATAACAAAGCTTTGACTCTATTTCAGTAATTTTTAGTGTGTAATTACCAAGGAAAAGATATACAAGTGTGGGAATGTAAATAGCTGCAGGATTCATAGTGGAAATAAGCAAATATAAAGTTTCAGTATCTACTTTTAAAGATATGGATCACCAGTAACCCCTACTTTGACAGGAGCCATTGTAGGGCAAGAGCTACTTGACACTTTTTTTTTTAAATCAAGCATAAGATTCTTCCGTAGCTCTGATACATCTAATGAAGAGCTGACACAGGATTTTAATAGTTCTGTCCACTTGCCTACTACTATAACTTCCCTACCCAAGTTGTGTAAGGGTACTACTGTGGGTTCTGAAATCAGAAACCTATGAGTAAATAAGTACTGTTCCTATAGCTTCATGGATGCATGGCATTGGACAAGCGTTATCAAACCAGTCAGTCAGTCAGTCTGTCTGTCTGTCTCTGTCTGTCTCTTCCTCTCTGTTTCTGTCTGTCTGTCTGTCTGTCTCTCTGGCTCTTTCAACAAAATAATAAGAATGATGTGTTAGACCAAGTTTTCTGAGACGCATAAGCTGGACTGGATAAAATGAACAAGGATTTTATTATAGAAAATGCCTAAAGGGGCGAAAATAGGGAAAGAGAAAGCAAAGCCTGGGAGGCCATCATATGTAATGCAGACATGAAAGGACTCGGGAACAGAGATTGGATTATAAATGGCCACACTGTCCAAGGAAGGCTCAGCCGAGCCATGAGGGAGTTCTCAAGCTAAAGTCGCTGTCAGCGGAGCCCTGCATCTCCCATGACTTAGCGTTTCTCCCACACTCGGTCACTGGCAGGGAGCAGCCCATGGCAGGTGTGTCCTGGGCACAAGGTGGTGATAAATTTCAAAGTGCAGCAGCTGGAACTTTCTGCAGTTGGAACTCTGCAAGACACATTTTCTTGGCCAGCGTAAGTGAACTATTTCCTGCACAGACACAGCATGACATACGTGAGCGCATGCCAAATCCAGTGTAAGATCTTAAATATTATCTCTCTCTACTTTAATTGTTACCACTACTATATGTACTTCTGCTACTACCACTGTGATTCCTGTTCACCACTAACTGAGGCGTCCCATCTTTTAGTCATATATACGTTCTACACCACCACTCTTAAATAACTTTGGCTTTTTTTGGAGGTGGAGGTTAA
>NW_011895612.1:0-2631 GCF_000151845.1 Pteropus vampyrus | reverse complement strand
TCATTCATTCATTCATTTATAAATAGAAGCGGCATAGCATTGAGCTAAGAACACAATTTTCCTTGGTTTACACCTCAGCCTTTCCACACAGAAGCTGTGTAACTTGGGTAAGATCACTTAACCTCTCTGCATTTTGGTCCCCTCACCTGTAGAACGAGTGTAATAACAGCACCTATTCAGCACCTGTCCCAGAGTAAGTGCTCAGTAAACTATCACTATTGATTGCACATAATTGAACACATACAATGGGAAAACATTTGTGTCAGTCATGGTCAATTGTTATTTTGTGTGTATGTAAAGGATGCCTTCTCAACAATGTAGTTCTTGGGGGCCATTGTTAGTAAATTTCTATGATTATTTTTATAAGATTATTTTGTCAAAACAAAAATAATCGCAGTGGTGTTTTTACCTTTTTTGTCCTTATTTTTTTGTACCTCTGATCTTTCCTACTCCCCTGGCATTCTCTCACTGCTAGAAAAGTGACCTATATAAGCTACTTCGAAACCTCTACACTTTTAGAATCATGTTCACCCTCACTGTCAATTACAGTGTCTGAAGCACTAGGGAAAAGAAGGTTCACACATTCATTACCAAGTAATGTAGCAGCAAGCTTCCCAGATTCAGTCACCATGTTATCCCATAATGTGATTCCATTAGACCTGGGCAAACTCTCTTGAGGATGGGGAATGGGATACGTCATAAACTCTCCTCAAGTTAGAGCTTTGCTACGTGTTTCTAATAAACGTGATCTCTGTTATATAAATAGATATTGCTACATTTTATTTTTCCTTTTTCTATTTTTCTATGCCTTTCTTTTTCTGGTTTTTAAATGTATGTTTTTGTTGTAGGCTGCTTGAAGTTTATTTTCCACTTGGTGCAAGACAGTTACAGAATGTCAGGATATGGCTGTGTATGGCTTGGATAGTAAATAGTGGGGTTCTCTCAATTTCCTTTTTGATGTTTGGCTGTTTTGATATAAAAGCCTATATTTTATTTTTCCTTAAGCATTTGTGTTCATTCCCCTGTCCTATGTTTAAAAAAATAAATAAAAGGAAAAAAATTGAAGAAAAAACTCAATCAGACCTCTGAATCACAACTAGAACATAAATTTAGAATTCATATGATAACTAGGAGACTCATTCATTTACATTAACTGTAAGTACTGTGATTTTGCTTTCAAGGTATCCAAGATCTGGCATCAGTATCATTAGCATACATACATGGTGATAATATTAATTGAACAATAATGAGCATTAAAAATTTTTATTTTCTAAAAGTAGTTTATTCTTTAGTCCTTAGAAACTTGAGTCTGGTGTAAGCACTTCATGATTTGAGCCTAGAATGATATTAACCTGAATTAGCTCTAAATCCATTAAAGAATAAATTGATACTTTACTAGTTTAATATATTTATGGTTTGACTTAATATCTACATTCACTCACCTGTCCACCAATATGAAGAAGCCATTGTGAATAAAATATTAAATGGAGGTTGATTAGAGTATTTTCTATTACAGCCAGAGAGCAGTGCTATCTTAGAATTCTTTTATTCAGTAACTCTACTGGGTAACAGAATAATTGCTACCGCCTATAATCTACAAATCTCTAGAATTTTGAAAAGTTAATATCAAGATAGAATTACATTTAATGTTAAATACATGTTCCAATTAATGTTTTAAATTTCCTTCTTAACATGTTCAGTGAACTGCATATGTACACACACACACATATATATATTTTATTCTCATTAATAGTTATAGTCTAATATCACTCAAAAGAGTAATTATGTTTTTTCTTTTTCTTTTTATCATCGTAGGAAGGCAGCATGTTTTACTAATCAATTAAAGTAATATGTTTAGTATGTTTATTTCTGGAAAAATATTTTTAATGAAAGTTAATTAGAACTGTGCTCAGTAGCCTCTGTTTGTTCCTTCAGATCCACTCTCTTACCTTCTCCACAAGGGGCCTCTTCCTTTTGGTTGGACTTAGCCAAAGGGACCATAGTTGGAGACAGAAGGGAAGGAGCAGAGTGAGGTCAGGTATTTATTTCTCTTGCTTTCTCCTTTTTAGTGTCCCCTCAGGTCTGCTGCTTTCCAAGACCAAATCTATAGCTGAAATTACTAGTCCTGTCCAATCAGCTGTCTCAAATTGGGTTGTGGGACAGCTCCCACCTCTCACCTCTAAGCCTGTAGGTGGCAGTGGACCATCTCCCCACTTATAATTCCTGTAGCTCCCTATCCCTTTTGGTGTCCCTGCATACTGCCCGGAGCTTTGCAGTAGACCCTTTATTAAATCTCTTTCATATTACCAAATTGGAATATGTCGTCTGTTTTCTGTCTATGAGCTGACTGATCAAGTACCTTTAAACAGTAACTCTATTCTAACGGCAAGTCAAACATATTTGTATTACTTACTTATTTGAAAAATCTAAAATGTTTATTTCTCATTGGTATTGCATAAAAATACTCATTAAAATCGTCTAGTGACAATATCCTATTAAATTCAAACATTGTACCTCTAACTTGCAAGTTTTCTTCAGACCGACTAAAATGTCAAACCTATGACTCAGTTCTATATCACATGTGGAACCAACTTGTATCTATGCTATGAATTTAATAAAGTCCTGTGTGTG
>NW_011895611.1:1558-3470 GCF_000151845.1 Pteropus vampyrus | reverse complement strand
AATGATTTCTTTTTTATCTTTATTGAAGTTTCTAGAAGGAGAGAGAGTGAAGTAGGATGGAAGGTTTCCCTTGGGGAAGTCTAACATATGGGGGAACTAGCTACTTTAGGAAACTGCATCTAAAGTGATCCACATGCCAAGTCCCAGCTGTGGGTGAGATGCTCGGCTAACTTTTCCTCAGACCTCATCGCTAAGGAGGCCATGCCATTGGCATTCTCTTTTGAGCAAGACTACATCCTTTTGCTTGGCATGGTATTTGAGAACTCTTTGCTTAGTTATCACTATTGACCACAAAGATGGGTACATGCTACTTCAAGATGACTTTTAAAAATAAGTTTTATGTTTATTAAATATTATTTAGCTTAGCTTTTAAAATTTAAAATAGATTTTATTTTCCAGAGCAGACTTAGGTTCAACTTTTGTTGCAATCGATGAACACTGACACATCATTATCACCCAAAGTCTATAGTCTACATTATGGTTCACTCTTAATGTTGTATATTCTACAGGTTTGGATATATGTTAACGATATAATGGCACGTATCCGCCACAAGATGGCTTTTGACAATACATTTTGATAAGGTCACAAAGATAAGCACTAAATTCTCAATTTAGAAAACTCAAATAATGTGAGGAATAGGTATCCCTAATCCATCTCTTGAGGAAGGGCTTCAGGAATGAGCTGAAAGCTTTGGATGGAGTAGAATATCAGTGATATCTGCTTTGCATATTACTTTGCAATTTTTTAAAAAGTCATTTTACATTTTGTTCACTGCTCTTTCGATGAGGCTATGTCCTAATATTTTCTACAAAGAAACAACCAAGTCAAAATGTCCTATTTTGACAAAAATGAGTCCAAGTACATGTTGTGTTGCTTTATATTTGCAATTGGAGTAGGACTATGAGTTAGGGAAGGGATGGTGGCAGGTAGTAACAGCAGCTCTTTCAAATGTGGAATTGTCATTTCAGCTTCCTGTGGCCATGTTTGTTTTAAGGGCAATGAAAAGGGAATTGAGTATGAGGCCTTGTTTTGGATGCCTTTCATGTATATGTTATTGTGCAGGTTTCGTTACCCCTTTTTTACCCAGTAGGAAACTAATCAGAGAAAAGAAGTTTTCCAAGGCTGTAATGTGTAGGTTGCAAACATTCACGACTCGTAAAGTCCCTGGTGCAGGAAGATTTTTTAAGGAAAAAAATGCATACATTTGATTTGGGGAACACAATGCCTTTATCATAGTGTTATTTTTGTTTCAGTGCCAATAACTACAATATTTTTCCAGCGAGATACTGATGTTTTGTCTTTTTTTCCCCACTTGCTCGAATGAGTCAGAGACTTTTAAAAGCAAAGGTAATTAAATAAACTGTCCTTGTAAAAGCACTCAAGGCTTAAGGAGGTTTGACTGTTCCAGTTTATGTTAAAGAGGAGAATTATATTTTTAAGATAATAACATGTTTCTTTTGATAAAGCAAAGATTCACAAACTCAGGTGCAGTTTCAGACTGGTCTGCTAAGCTGGCTGCTGCCTTTGATTAGCTTGTGCTAATGACTCTTCTACTCTCACAGAAGTGGGAGAAGTGAGTCCTGCAGAATCCTAGTGAAGGAAGAGCAGACCTGTTCAGTTGGTCGGTCACCTTTCATTTGTAACTCAACATTGCCTTAATCCGGAAGGCCGTGAGTGAAGACTATGTTACTCATTAATGGTTAAGAAAGATCATACAGGAGGCACTGGGAAACATCAAATAAAGTTGTAGAGCTACTTGCAATGCATTATTTTAACTCCGAGTGTCTCAATAACTTGTATTCAACTAATATTCATTGATTGCTCCTTCTTTGTGTCCTTCACTGGTTCCTTCACATCTTTCAGACCTCTACACTTTCCAGGGCCAGGACCCGTCTGCATTCTCTCCATCTG
>NW_011895611.1:0-888 GCF_000151845.1 Pteropus vampyrus | reverse complement strand
GGAGATGGAGCCGCTGGTCTAGAACGGCTCTCTGGGGCCTGCTTAGGGGAAAGGGTCAAGGAAGAGAGTGATTGCTTATTCTGTACCTTCTACCTGCCAGTCACTGTTCTGCTTCTTGACATAAAATGTTTCATTGGGTCCTCACAACAAATCTATGAGATTACGTCTTACCATTTCCACTTTTTAGATGAGGAAATTGATAGGTGAAATTACTTCTCTAAGTCACACAACTGAGATCTGAGTTCAGTTTTGCCTGAATCCAAAGTCCCTCTCCCTCCAAAAAAAAAAAAAAAGAAAAAGTAGTGCCTGAATCTCTTTGGGCGGTGCCATGGCACTGGGGCCATCATTGCAGGGCTAGGAGATGAAAGTTATGTGAAGCTAAAAGTAACCTATAGCACAGACATAAGTGTAGTCTGACCTTAGAAGTGACTAAATTCTCTTTAACTGGGTTTTTGGAAGGGATCCCTGATGGATAAGGCTATACAGGAAGTAGGCTGACTGCATGGGGGCTGTAGCCCTCAGAGCTGATCACTGCTCATGGGCCAAGTGACGCTAGAGAACATGTTTCTTCCCTTAGTTACTGCCTGATAATTCGGGAACTAGTAAATGCAGATCAAAGGAGACTGCAAAGCTCATATACTGAGAATTCTGGTGCCAGGTGCTGAAATAACCTTCCTTCGAGGGCAAGTAAATTCTCTCAATTGATGGAACAGAAGTTGCTCCAGGCAAAGGCCCCACTTGTTCTCTTGCTTAATTGCCTTACTACCCTCATTCTGGATTGAGCTTCAATCATTTAACTTTTTAAGCTTGGAACCCCTGAGACAGGTTTCCACTGGCATGCTTTGTAAGCAATGGGGGCAATTATCCAGGCATCAAAATTGCTTTTCT
>NW_011895610.1:4498-4920 GCF_000151845.1 Pteropus vampyrus | reverse complement strand
TCAGTCGATAATTTAAAATTATGTAAAGAGACAGTTAAAAGTGACCAGACACACACAAGAGAATGCTGGGAAGTGGGAGGTGGGGACAGGCAAGATTACTGCCCCTCAGTGCTGGGGAGAGACAGTCATGGACCTGGGTCCCCGCTTCCTCCCTGAGACTCGCGGCCGCTAGGGCTGGGGGGACCCTGTGCGTCCCTGGGAGAAGGCCGAGGGTGCAGAGTCCGGGGCGTAATGGGTCCGTGTCCCCTTAGTCACCCCGTATTCCGCGATCGACACGTGGCCGGGCCGGCGGAGTGGCGGCATGGTCGTCATCACGTCCATCCTGGGCTCCCTGCCCTGCTTCCTGCTCCTGGGCTTTGCCGGCGCCATCGTCCTCAGTCTCGTGTGAGTACCCAGCAGCTGGAGGGCGGGGCTCGGGGGCA
>NW_011895610.1:0-1258 GCF_000151845.1 Pteropus vampyrus | reverse complement strand
CTTGAGGACATGCAAAACAAGTCCCACTTCCCACCATCGAAGGGACGTCTGTCAGAACCGGGCCGGTTAAAGCAGAGGACCAGCTGACAGCTCCCGGGGCACCGGTGGCTCTCCGGGGCACGGAGATATGCACAGGTCCAGGAGGGGAGTCCGAGGCAGGGGGCAGAGGCCATGAGAAGAAGCCGGAAAGCGGAGGCGAGGGGGGTGGTTCAGGAGCAGCCAAAGTAGCTGATGGTCAGTTGGGGTGGTGGGGGGGTGGCGCGCAGGAGCCTAGAGGAGCCAGCCCCTGGGCAGTGGGAACGGGAGGGAGGAGTGGTGGGTGCTGCTCCATGCCCGGCACCACCTCCCGCATCCCTGAGACCGTCTTCCAGGCCCCAGGAGGCTGGATCCGCAGCACGGGAGTAGCCACTTGCTCCTCCTCCAGAGCCCACAGCCTGTCGCCTGTCGGGCAGTCCAGCCAGCCCGTCACCCTGACTCCCCAGCAGCAGTATACGAAGGGCAAAGCGCCCTTGAAGTCTGCCCTCGTCACAGACTCGTGCAAGTCTGCACTCTCTTATAGCGTGCCCGTGCTTATTTTATTTTTTAAATTAAGGTGAGATTCACATAACAAAATTAACCATTTTAAAGCGAATTATTCAGTGGCATTTAGATTATGCAACCGCCACCCCTATCTAGTTCCAAAACATCGTCATCACCCCTGAAAGGAAGCCGTGATCCCGTCAAGCAGTCACAGCCCGTTTCCCCCTCCCCCGCCCCAAGTCCCTGACGGTCTCTAGTCTGCGTCCTCTCTCTACGGATTCATTCACTCCATGTCACATCCGTGGACTCGCTCACATGTGACCTTTCGCGCCCGGCTTCTTTCACTTAGCATGATGTTTTCGAGGTTCACCCACATTGTGGCACGTGGCTGAATAATATTCCACTGTCGGGATTTATCATTCATGGTTGATGGACATTTGAGTGAAAACGCTGGTTTTCACTTTTGGCGACTGGGCCACTCTTTGGCTACTTGGAGCCGTGCTGCCGTGAACAGGCACGTTCGTGTGTTTGTTCGCAGACCTCTTTCGGTCGTCTCGGGGCCATACCTAGGAGGGGCATTGCTGCGTCACACAGTCATTCTGTGTGTCACTTTATGAGGAATCATCACACTGCTTTCCACAACAGCTGCACCATTTTGCATTCCCACCAGCCGCGTAGCCTGCTGGAGTATTGTGGTTGCCGTGAAGAAGCCTCCATACTTGTGCTATAGGTTTGGGTG
>NW_011895609.1:5158-7815 GCF_000151845.1 Pteropus vampyrus | reverse complement strand
TTTTTTAGTCTTGCCAACATTATGAATTTTATAATAAACTTTTTTCTAAGATTATTTTATATAAAATAAGCTTAACCTTGACTTTATGACTACAATTTTAGTTAAGATTTAATGATATCCACAGCAATAATAGCTATCATTTTGCTCTTGCCACCCGCAAGGTTCTAAACAATTTCATTAAATCCTCATATCTATCTTTTGAGGATGCTCTTTTAAAAAACATTCTCATTTTGTAACATGAAAGTGAGGTTCAGGAAAGAAAAGTAATTGCCCAACGTCACACAACTGATATTACCTGGGATTTTTTAAACTGTATTTTCTGTTTGAGAAAGTGGTTCTTGTACTAAATAAAATGAGCAATTTGGTAAAACCAATAAATTTAAACTACAATATTAACTCTAACCATTGGTTTTCTTTCTTTTTGATGATAGGCTACTGAATTCAACCAGTGGAAGAATGTTCTATTTATCATACAGTTTCTTCTGTCCTGTTTTTTGGGGTAAGAAATGACACATAAGTACAAACTTTGGACTATGGTATCTCTTGACAAGTCAAATCAAAATATGCATTGTGTCTGCTCTGTCAGAATCTCTTTGTGCTTCTCTAGTGTTCTCAAGAAAGTACTCCTGCAGCAGGGGGGTGGACTGGGACCCATGCTAAATGTTACATTCTACTCCAAAGTGATGTTCTCTGTTGAGTTCTAAAAGTTAGTTTTAAATGAAGTCAGCTGACATGTCAAATTCATTATTGTGTTGTTTTTGTCACAGTGTCCCGATATTTATCTTTCTCTATCTGACCCATTTCATTTAGCACAATACTCTCTAGGTCCATCAAGGCAATATCTTTTTATATTCCCTTCCTTTTAGTCCATGTGTGTCTTTTAATCTGAAGTGAGTGTGTTGTAGGCAGCATATGTAGGGGTCTTGTCTTCTTATCCATTCAGCCACTGTATCTTTTGGTTGGAGCACTTAATTCTTTTCCATTTGAGGTACTTGTTGATAGGAATGTAGTTATTACCATTCTTTATTCCTGTTTCTGATACACGTTTTTTCTTCTTAAAGAAGTCCCTCCAACATTTCTTGTAATAACTGGCTTGGTGGTGATAAATTCCTTTAACTTATTTTTGTCTGGGAAGCTCTTTATCTGTCCTTCAACTCTAAATGAGAGCTTTGCTGGACAAAGTATTCTTAGTTTGGATCCTGGATCTTCATCACGTTGAATATTTTGTGCCAAGCCCTTCTGTTCTGCATAATTTCTTTTGAGAAATCAGCTTCCAGTCTTATGAGTGCTCCCTTGTAGGTAACTAACTGCTTTTCTTTTGCTGCTTTTAAGATTCTCTCTTTGCATTTAACCTTTGATATTTTAATTATGATGTGTCTTGGTGCTGGCCTCTTTGAGTTCCTGGTTTTTGGGACTCTGAGCTTCCTGGGGTTTTATGTCTATTTCCTTCACTAAGTGAGGGACGTTTTCCATCATTATTTCTTCAAACAGCTGTTCAACATCTTGTTTTCCTTCGGGTACACTGATCAGATAAATATTTTGACCTTTAATAGTATCCCATATGCTCCTTAAATTATTTTTATAGTCTTGGCGTCTTATCTCTTGCCATTCTGATTGAGTGTCCTTGGCTTTCTCATCCTCTAGATAGGGCATTTGATCCTTTTCTTTATTCACTTTGTTTATTCTTTTGTTTGTTCCATTTAATATACTTCTCATCTCAGATATGTTCTTCATTTCAGACTGGTTCCTTTTTATAATTTCCATTTTTCTGTTTTTTATCTCTTTGTTGAAGTTCTCACTGAATTTACCTACACTTCCCAAAAGTTCATTGAGCATCTTTATAACCAGTGTTTTGAACTCTGCATCTGTTAGATTACTTGACTTCATTATATCTGGATCTCTGTTCTGTTGTCTCATATGGTTCTGCTTCTTTGTCTTCCCATTTTGGTTGCCTTTCCGTGTCTGTTTCTATGTACTAAGCAAAGCTCCTAAGTCTCCCGATCTTATTAGTGTGGATTTGTGAAGTAGATATCCAGTGGCACAGTCCTGAGAGGGGTTCAACTGCAGGCCAAACTTAGCTCAAGGCTCTCCCCGTCTGGGGCCACCTGTTAAGCAAGCAATGCACAGATGCTGTGCCTATAGTTGCCTCAAAAGTCCACACCAGAAACTGAGGCCAGCTGCCTGCAGTGTGAGTGTAGGCTCTGCTCAGCAAGGAGCACCTGACTTGCTGAGGATTTACCTGGGTGTGGCTTGGGTGGGGCCGTGAGTTGGGGGAGACAGAATCCTCTGGGCAGAGCAACCTCTGTTATCCAGTTTGTTATCCAGTTCTCTTGATAGGAGTTCTTAATATATTATTTTATCAGTAGTTGCTTTGCAAATAAAAATGTCCTAAAAAACATAGTAATTGTAATTAAGTCAGTCTCAGCTATGGCGGCGCTGCGTCTGTGCACTGGAAGTGGGGAGGGCTCAACAGGAACAGAAGATACCGCTGGCACTTCTGTATAGAGCGAATCTTGCCTCAGCCCTCACTCCAACAACTCAGTGTCCCCCTGCAAGTCCCTAGTGCCCCCTGCGCAGCTGAACAGGCACTGGTTCTCAGAGCGAGCAGGTCCATCACCACAGAAGTCCGCTCATGGGTATGGCCCCTTTAAGAGGCG